>NC_090233.1:5524339-5819339 GCF_024489055.1 Chanodichthys erythropterus | reverse complement strand
TTTTTTGTTACAAAAAGTGCAAATTTAGACAGTTCGTGGCGCTAAAGGGATTGAGTTAGAGACTCAAATCGCTGTGGTTAAAGTTCAGACTATCCTTTATCTGTGTGTCAAATTTCACAACTTTTTACCATATGATTTTATGGGCTGCCATAGACTCGAGAGCAGAAGAAGAACACTACTAACAGTTACAATAGGTGCCTACACACCTTCAGTGCTTGGCTCCTAATAATGCTCCCTAAAATTGAAGCCTATAAAGTAAAACTCTGAAGCACCTATATTGTCACTGAACTGGGAAGTTTTCTAAATGGTCCTTTTGAGGTAGAACTACTTTTCTAGGTGAAGGAAGGAACTTTTGTCATTTCTATCTAGAACTGAAGAAAATTGTGTCTAGTTAAGGTTTCCAAAACTTAACTTAAATCAGTGTAATTACTGCACGATTGTTCATATGGCAGTGTGTAGTTAAAGATGCACAGTTTTGTGATAAGTGATATTTAGACAAAACACACATATAAAATGTTGAAAAAACCTGGAATGTTCCTTTCAAGGTCCTAACAAATGTAAACATTAACAAAACGATATAATTTACAACACTGTTCAAAAGTTTGGAATCGGTAATGCTTTTTAAAGTTTTTCAAAGTCTCTTATGCTCACCACGGCTTCATTTATTTGATCAAAATACAGTAAAAACAGTAATATTGTGAAATATTATTACAATTTAAAATAACTGTTTTCTATTTTAATATATTTTAAAATGTTTTTTTTTTTTTTTTTCCTGTGGTGGAAAAGCTGAATCTTCAGCATCTTTATTCCAGTCTTCAGTGTCACATGATCCTTCAGAAATCATTCTAATATGCTGATTTAGAGCTCAAGCAAAATTTCCTATTACTATCAATGTTGAAAACAGTTCCACTGCTTTATTTGTGGGAGATGATGCTTTTTTTCAGGATTCTTTGATGAATTCAAATAATTTTACATTTTTTAAAGTGGAAATTCTTGGTAACATTATAAATGTTTTGCTGTGTTTGATCAGTTTAATATGTTTTTGCTGTATAATAGTTTAATAGTTCTTTAAAAAAAGCACTTTTGAATAGTATTGTATATATGAGGATTAAACTATTTAATAACAATATACAATTTAAGCTTGATTTAAGATATAAAAATGACATTTTTAGCATTGAGGTGAGAATACATCTTCCCCTCCAACTGTGGAGGGCAGTCTAACCCTCCCGCTGTACTGTGTCTGGTTGTTGTGAGTGCTTTGACTGCCACGTGTATTTAAATCTTTTTTGTTATAGACCTTGTGCAACCAGTTCAGCTACACTAGAACCCTTACTGCATGTTGTAGCCTCAATCCAATATCTCATAACTGTCAGAGGATTAGCAGAGAACAGAAGTCTCTTTGGGGTTTTTTCCTTTCCTAAGCTGTTTTTTAATCACTGAGTTTGCTGTAATCTGATGTGGAGGTTAATCCACATGACGGAAACAATTGCAAGAGCCTTCAGGGATTGATTTTGAATGCACTACTGATTTATATGACTATTCAGTGTGGGTCAAACAAGCCATGCAGAAGTCTCTTCAATGTGGGTTATAAATTCAGGGAAAAAGGTATATGTTCAGACTACTAGCATAACTTTTAGTTCTTATTAAAAATGATAAATAGTAGATTTTTAGTTTACCTAATCATAAATGTAATTGATTTGTTCAAAACTCTGAACTTAAAGGGATAGTTCACCCAAAAATGAAAATCCTGTCATCATTTACTCACCATCAAGTTAAGTTGTTCCAAACCTGTATGAATTTCTTTCTTCTGCTGAACAAAAAAAGAAGATATTTTGAAGAATATGGGTAACCAAACAGTTGATGGGACCCTATTGACTTTCATAGTATGGAAATTAAACAAACAAACAAAAAATACTGTGGAAGTCAATGGGGTGTCAGCTATTTGGTTTCCGAAATACTTTAAAATCTTTTGTGTTCAGCAGAAGAAAGAAATGCATACAAGTTTGCAACACGTCAGGGCGAGTAAATGATGACAGATTTTCACTTTTGGGTGAACTATCAATATTAGGTGAAGTATGGCCTCGATATGCGCCACTACAATTTAAATAGTTTAACTCATCTCAGTGAAATGGCACATTCAAAAATGTACAAACAATAATTTTCATTTTTTTTTATTTTTTTATATTCTAGTAAGGGGATACTGGAGGAGTACAGTGAAATCACCAGCCTGTTAACAGATGAAATAGTGAAGGTTCACAAAGAAATACACACTTCCATCGACCAAATCGATCCACTGTCAGAGTATGACAACTTCATCGAAGTTAATAAGTAAGGCACTTGTGGAAAAAAAAAATCAAATTGATTATGATGTTTTAAAGGTGTGAATAACTTGTTAACACTTTACAGTAAGGTTTCATTTGTCAACATTAGTTAACATGAACTAACACATTTATTTATTATAATACAGCATTTATTAATCTTAGTTAATGTTAATTTCAACATTACTTGTACATTTTTAATATCAAAAGTTGTATTTGTTAACATGCACTGTGAACTAACATAAATAATGAACAGCTGTATTTTTATTAACTAACATGAAGAAAGATTAATAAATACTGTAACAAATTTTCATGTTAGTTGATGCATGTAATGTTAAAGGGTTACTCCACCCAAAAATGAAAATCCGGTCATTTAATTATTCACCCTCATGTCGTTCTAAACCCGTCGTTCATCTTCGGAACACAAATTAAGATATTTTTGATGAAATCCGAGAGCTCTCTTACTCCTCCATAGATGGCAATTTAACCACCACTGTCAAGATCCAGAAAGGTACTAAAGATATCGTTAAAATAGTTCATGTTGACTGCAGTGGTTCAACCATAAATTTATGAAGTGGCGAGAATACTTTTTGCGCGCAAAAACAAAACAAAAATAACAACTTTATTCAACAATTTCTTCTCTCCCATGTCAGTCTCCTATGCAGTTGACAAAGTGAACGCAGTGCAGGCTTCTGCGTTTATGTCAGAATGGTGACTACTTATTGGCTGACACTGTTCATTTGCATGCATGTGATGCTGACGCAGGAGTCGCCCAATAAGGAGTCTGTATTCTGATGTAAACACAGAAGCGCTGCACTGCGTTCTGTACATCAACAGCGTAGGAGAGAGAGCTCTTGGATTTCATCAAAAATATCTTCATTTGTGTTATGAAGATGAACGAAGGTCTTATGGGTTTGGAATAACATGAGGGTGAGTAATAAATGACAGAATTTTCAGT
Source organism: Chanodichthys erythropterus (assembly GCF_024489055.1). Lineage (NCBI taxonomy): Eukaryota > Metazoa > Chordata > Actinopteri > Cypriniformes > Xenocyprididae > Chanodichthys > Chanodichthys erythropterus. The sequence goes on along the minus strand of NC_090233.1, from coordinate 5,816,063 downwards.
TTTGGGTGAACTAACCCTTTAAGAAATGAGACCTTGCTGTAAAGTGTTATCAGTAATTATTCAAAACGTTAAAACAATTAAACATTTATTATTATAAATGTAAATAATAATAGACTGTAAATTTCATGATTTAAATATGATATGACATCCTCTCAATTTCTATTTCAACAGGTCACCAGAAGACAAAGAACCAAATGTAGAATTTGATGCCACGCTGTTAGACGAAACCGAGAATCTTCAAGCAAATGAGATTCTGTGGAATAATTTGACAGCAGAAAGTTTACAAGCGATGTAAGTTGCTCGTTTCTCGTTTCTCAGTCACGTAAGATCTCCTTTTAACTGGGTCAAATAAAAATTTGCGTGAATGCTTGGTAGCATTAGTTGAACATTGATGAGTTATAGCACTTTCCACAGTCTCTATATTCTGTAACAACAGCTATTTTTTTATGCTGCCAGTTGTAATTGGTAGACCTGATATGGCAGATAAAGTGGTAAAGATGTGTGTTTGACTGATCTCAGGCTGAAGTCCACCTCAGAGGAGCTGCTCATAACCCAGCAAAGTTTGCGCAGCAAAGAGGAGCTCATGCTGGACCTGGAGAACAAAATAGAGGAATCTACCAAAACCTATGAGAAGAAATCGGAGTAAGAAAAAAGTATTTAACTACTACACAGATGAAATGAATTTGGGGAGTCGTCTCTTAGATCAGTGGTTCTCAACCAAGGGTCCTCAGCAAACTTCCAAGGAGGCCACAAGATAATTATTTAATTATATTTAAAAAGTAATGCTAAAAGATTGAAATTCAGAAAGTGAAATTATATTTTTCCCCTGCAATAACTTATTGAAAAACACACACAATTAAAATGTTCAGTGTTATATTGTGATCTTAAAGGGTTAGTTCATCCAAAAATTAAATTTCTGTCATTAATTAGTCACCCTCATGCCGTTCCAAGACCTTCGTTCATCTTTGGAACACAAATTAAGATATTTTTGATGAAATCCAGGAAATCCAATGTTTTTTTTTATCTCCCATAGAAAGCAACAAAAACTACCACATTCAGGACCCAGAAAAGTAATAAAGACATCAAATAGTCAATGTGACTACAGTGGTTCAACCTTAATGTTATGAAGCAACGAGAATACTTTTTTTTGCACAAAAACAAAACCAAAATAATGATTTTATTCAACAATTTTGCCTCTCCCTTGTTCTTCTCCTATGCAGTTTATGTTGAAGACACATTGCAGAGCTTCCGTGTTCTACATCCGAACGGTGGCTGATTATTGGCCGACGCTGTTCACATGAGCAGCATGATGCATGCGTGTGATGCGGACGCAGGAGCCAGCCAATACTGAGACGGCATTCTGTTGTTGATCACGGAAGCTCTGCAATGCGTCTTCAACGTAAACTGCATAGGAGAATGACAGGGGAGAGACGAAATTGTTGAATAAAGTCATTTTTTTTTTTTTTATTTGACTTGTTGCTTCATAACATTAAGTTTGAACCACTGAAGTCACGTTGACTGTTTTAATATTTTAATGTTGTCTTTAATACTTTTCTGGGTCTTGAATGTGGTTATTTTGTTGCTTTCTATGGAGGATAAAAAACTTCTCGGATTTCATCAAAAATTTGTGTTTCGAAATGAACAAAGGTCTTGCGGGTTTTGAACATGAGGGTGAGTAATTAATGACAGAAATTACATTTTTGGATGAACTAACCCTTTAAATTGTTTCATTTCAATTAATTTATCTACACTTACAGTTAATCAAATTTTACAACAGGCAGTGGTGCCATAAATACAGAAGAAATACCAAAGGGGGGAGGGCAGAGGGGTTATATTGTATATAATATTGAATATTGTATTGGACAATGGGGGGTCCATATTATCTGTTACACCAAACAATAACTAATGAAATGGACATATTTTTTAAAATGACAAAAACTCAAATAGAATTATTAACTTTAACTAAAATTAATTTATAATAGCATGACATTGATACAAAAATAACAGCTTTAAAAGGTTAGTTTACCCCAAAATGAAAATTATCCCATAATCTATTAATATGCTGGGAGAGGTCACTCCTTTGCTGGAACACGACTTACGTATGGCCGTTACTGGAAGCCAGTAATTATAGTTTATTTAGATATAGATATGTATATTTTTTCTTACAAATACATCACTTTGCTTCAGAAGGCCTTTATTAACCCACTGGAGCCGTATGGATTACTTTTATGATGGATTGATGTGCTTTTTTGGGCTTCAAAATCTAAGGTACCATTCACTCCCATTATAAAGCCTGGAAGAGCCAGAATATAGCTCTGATTGTGTTTGGATGAAAGAAGATAGTCATATACACCTAGGATGGTTTGAGGGTGAGTAAATAATGGGATAATTTTCATTTTTGTGTGCACTAACCCTTTAACATCTCATTTCGTGGACATGTATTTATTTATTTGGTGAGTGGCCATGTAAATAGATTTATTTACCCAGCTACATTAACTCTTTTTACGTGACATTGAAAAATTCAAGTAGGAAATAGATTTTTTAAGTTTATAAGTTATAAAAATGCAAACGTTTTTTAGTTTTTACTAGTTGAAATAGTTGACAGTGTCCATAATGTTAGTTCACACTAGTTGTGACCGTTTTTAATTCAGGAGTTACATAGTAGGAAGCAGCAGTTTGTTTGCAGTGAATGTCCATTCATGGTCATTCTCTTCATGTCAGCTATAATATTGGATGCAGTAGTGAAGTGTGGAGAACTCAAGTGTTTCCATAGAGATTCATTAGGCTGAGCAGACCGCTGTGTGTTGACCTCAGCACCTCTGTGAAGATGAAAGGGCTCGGGCTGATGGAGCTCAGTGAACTGTGCTGTTGTGCAGGATGGATGAGGATTTGTCCAGATTCAGCACATTCTTTAAGGTCTGCTGGGTAATCCAGTACAAGAGATGCTGATATAATCACCTCTGCAAACTCAAATGAGCAGCACTGCTGCTCAGCTCTACACCTGAACTTCTCCAGCTCAACTCAATGCTAATTAATGTCTGCAATAATTCATATTTTATCACACTTTATGGATTTTGACATATGTAAGATTAAAATAAAATAAAAATTCATGACAATCAAGTTTGTAATAATTGTTGTGAAACAGGCCTTGTCAAATTAAAAAAAAAAAAAAAAAATTGCATTCATTTATTAACCCTATAAAGCCTGACATGAAATAATAGTCAGAAAAATCAAGATTTTTATTTTTTTATTTTATTGACAAAATCTAAAGAAAAAGAGTTGAATATGTGTTTTTTGTTGAGTGTCATATTTGATACGTCAGGCTTTTATGGCTCATATAGTAGGATATAGTAAAAATAAGTTCACACTTGTGGAGAAAAAAAAAAACTATTTTATTCAGAGGCCCGAACTGTGCAAAAATATGCAGTTTGTTGCAGTTGTTGATATTTATATGGCCAAAAAGATGAAATTCTGATGTATCATATTCAATTCTCATATTTAACATGATTTTTCTAAAAATAAAACAAACAAAATTATGGACAATCAAGTAAACCTAAGTTTCTTCAGTCCAGTTTGTGTTGTTCATCTTGAAATATTACTAACAATAAAAAAATATGATTCTTACGTTTATTTTATAAAACAAATACTGTTAAAAAATTAGAAAACATTTAACACACACACACACCAAAAAAAAAACAACCTGAAGGGGGACGTTTTTTTGGAATTATACTAAAATGCCTTTTATTTGGTAAAAAGTTTAAAACTATCAGTCAAATGACAGAAGGCATGTAGAAGGTTGTATGCAACAGGTTATTCAGCAAAATTTTGATTATGTTAATAATTTAGAGGCCCTCGGAATTTGCATATGAAATATGATTTAGTCAGCTTTATTGGGTTAAAGACTTCTTTGGTATGTTTTGTTGTTTTATTGGTTTCATTTTTGTAAATTTTGTAGGTTTGTAGTAAAAATTGATGACAGAAATAAACTTGACACTGCGTCTGCTCTGCCTCTGACATAAGATTCTGAAAAATCCTTAAAAAGAGATTAAAAAGAAGCGATCATTGTGGATTGAACAGCGTGATCTCTCTCTCTCTTCAGTGTGGTGTTGTTACTCAGTCAGAAGCAGTCTCTGGAGGAGTTGAGACAGACGGTCCAGCTGCTGCGCTGCTCGGAGGCCAAACTCATGGCACAGAGAGAACTACTGGAGCAGAAGATGCAGGAGAACGAGGGCAAAGAACCACCGCCTGTCGTCAATTACGAAGAGGACGCCCGCTCTGTCAACTCAATGGTAAGGCACCCCTTGGAGCTGCGTCCCAATTTGCGCACTCTCTCCTTATTAAAGAGTACAGAGATTAGAATTTGTGCGTCTCAAATCAGAGCACATTAAAATAGTATGCCCAGATGATGTACTATTGTCAGTGAATTTCTGACATGTGTCCAAGCTCATATTAGCCACATCCCCCAATGGAAGAGGACTTTGTGACGGTCAGTTAATTTCAGTTAGTGCAGAATGGTCGAGGTCAAAGCTGTCACAGCGGTCTTGCGATGTATAAACTTAAAAGTTAAAGAAAATCATATTACTAGTTGCAGAATAATGACTTCCTGGTCTGGAGGTGACCTTTTTGCTTCAGACTTTTATAAATTGGTCATGGCAATTGTTGGGGAAAAGTCCCTGTGGAGAATGAAGACTATACTTGAGCAACAGCTGTTTTTTAACAACAGTTTTTTTCCTGGTCATGTGAACAAAAAAATTAGTAAATAAATATCACACAAACACAAAAAAGAAAAAGTAGCCTATTGAAGGTCGTAATAATCTCTATTGTAATCTCTATAATATAATTTTTTGCTCTAATTAATATATATAATAATACATATACTATAGATCTACTTTTTTTTTACAATTTTCAAATATAACGTGTGTGTAGTCAGTTGTCTGGGCAAACATTTAGAAAGACAGTTTACAAATATCACTAAAAATATCATGTTATCATGGATCATGTCAGTCATTATTGCTCCATCTGCCATTTTTCGCTATTGTCCTTGCTTGCTTACCTAGTCTGATGATTCAGCTGTGCACATCCAGACGTTAATACTGGCTGCCTTTTGTATAATGCCTCAATCATGGGCTGGCATATGCAAATATTGGGGGCGTACATATTAATGATTCCGACTGTTATGTAACAGTCGGTGTTATGTTGAGATTCGCCTGTTCTTCGGAGCGAACAAATGAGATTTATATAAGAAGGAGGAAACAATGGTGTTTGAGACTCACTGTATGTCATTTCCATGTACTGAACTCTTGTTATTCAACTATGCCAAGATAAATTCAATTTTTAATTCTAGGGCACCTTAAATCATAAGTACTGCCTTATATAATTTATAGGGTTTCTGCAGGTTCGCCCTTCCACAAATTAAGGCATTAAAAAGTCTTAAAGGGATAGTTCACTTAAAAATGAAACTTCTTTCATCATTTGCTCACCCTCAAGTTGTTCTAAACCTGTACGAATTTCTTTCTTTTGCTGAACACAAAAGAAGATATTTTGAAGATATCAATGATACATTGACTTCCATGTTTTTTTGTTTTTTTTAACATACTATGGAAGTCAATGGGTCCATCAACTGTTTGGTTACTGACATTCTCTGAAAATATCTTCTTTTGTGCTCAGCAGAAAAAAGAATACATTTTCAATACATTTACCTGAGATGATACGAAGTTGGGTTTTCTGAGAAATTGAACAAAAATAAGTGAGTTTACACTTGAAACAAAAACAAATATCTGTCAATGGGGAATGAAAACTTGTTTTCCCTTTGAATTAAGAGGATTTTTCTGACCCCGTTGGCAGATATTTGTTTTTTTAACCAGAAACTCTATTCATTTTAATCAGTTTCACAGAAAACAAGACTTCTTGTAATGCAGATGAGCTTTAAAGATGCAGGAAAGGATCCAATTGCAGTAATAATATGTATTAACAAAAGAACCAAAAAACACATGGAGCAGAACATCTAGAAACAGAGAAAACAAGAATAAAGGACACCAACAAAACAGCCATGTTTTTTTTTTTTTTTTGCAAAATTAATTAAAAAGTAATGGTGATCAGTAGGAAGTTGTATTTTTAAACTTTGAAGTGTTGTTAATGCAACCCGTGTTTCTCCCTATACATTTACATTTACATATTGTGTTCCCTTCACTTTATTCCTTAAATTTTCTTTACTCTTAAAAAGGTCTTTAAAAAGATTTAAATCTACCTTCATGAAACCTGCAGAAGCCCCGTTTTACCACTGAATCACAGAGGTGAAAATCAGTTACATACAACTGCTATTACTAACACTAATTTTGACTTCTTAAACCGATTGTTCCCAAGTGCACTCCAACACAATTGTAATATGTGTCCTGTGATTTGAAGATATATGTGCATTTTGTTGTGTAATATTGAAGGTGTCTGAAGAGGGCAGTGTGTTCTCAGTTTTATTACTGCTTTTTTTTTTTTTTTTAACCAATGCAGAGATGCACAATATGATTTATTAATACTTTTAAAAATAAAAACTTTGACTACAGGGATTGTAAATACGATTTATTTTCTTTTTCTAAAAATGTGTCTTTTTTAATAAATTTATATGTATCCTAATGTACTTGAACACACAAGTGTATGATTTTTGCATTAGAAAACAGTGTTTTGGCTGTACCATATTACAGTGAAAATCTGTGGGGTTACCATGGTACAGTGTTTTATTATTATGGTGTACAGTATGTCTAAAACATACACAGGTGCTAGTCATATAATTAGAATATCATTAAAAAGTTGATTTATTTCACTAATTTCATTAAAAAAAAGTGAAACTTATTATATATTTTTTAGTATATTCATTCATTACAAACAGACTGATATATTTCAAATGTTTATTTCTTTTAATTTTGATGATTATAACTGACAACTAAGGAAAATCCCAAGAAAATTGGAATATTACTTAAGACCAATACAAAGAAAGGATTTTTAGAAATCTTGGCCAACTGAAAAGTATGAACATGAAAAGTATGAGCATGTACAGCACTCAATACTTAGTTGAGGCTCCTTTTGCCTGAATTACTGCAGCAATGCGGCGTGGCATGGAGTCGATCAGTCTGTGGCACTGCTCAGGTGTTATGAGAGCCCAGGTTGCTCTGATAGTGGCCTTCAGCTCTTCTGCATTGTTGGGTCTGGCATATCGCATCTTCCTCTTCACAATACCAGGCGAGTTTCATGGCCAATTAAGAACAGGGATACCATGGTCCTTAAACCAGGTACTGGTAGCTTTGGCACTGTGTGCAGGTGCCAAGTCCTGTTGGAAAATGAAATCTGCATCTCCATAAAGTTGGTCAGCAGCAGGAAGCATGAAGTGCTCTAAAAGTTCCTGGTATACGGCTGTGTTGACCTTGGACCTCAGAAAACACAGTGGACCAACACCAGCAGATGACATGGCACCCCAAACCATCACTGACTGTGGAAACTTTACACTGGACCTCAAGCAATTTGGATTGTGTGCCTCTCCTCTCTTCCTCCAGACTCTGGGACCCTGATTTTCAAAGGAAATGCAAAATTTACTTTCATCAGAGAACATAACTTTGGACCACTCAGCAGCAGTCCAGTCCTTTTTGTCTTTAGCCCATGCGAGACCCTTCTGATGCTGTCTGTTGTTAAAGAGTGGCTTGATACAAGGAATGCGACAGCTGAAACCCATGTCTTTTATACGTCTGTGCGTAGTGGTTCTTGAAGCACTGACTCCAGCTGCAGTCCACTCTTTGTAAATCTCCCCCACATTTTTGAATGGGTTTTGTTTCACAATCCTCTCCAGGGTGCGGTTATCCCTATTGCTTGTACACTTTTTTTCTACCACATCTTTTTCTTCCCTTCACCTCTCTGTGCTTGGACACAGAGCTCTGTGAACAGCCAGCGTCTTTTGCAATGAGCTTTTGTGTCTTGCCCTCCTTGTGCAAGGTGTCAATGGTCATCTTTTGGACAACTGTCAAGTCAGCAGTCTTCCCCAAGATTGTGTAGCCTACAGAACTAGACTGAGAGACCATTTAAAGGCCTTTGCAGGTGTTTTGAGTTAATTAGCTGATTAGAGTGTGGCACCAGGTGTGTTCAATATTGAACCTTTTCACAATATTCTAATTTTCTGAGATACTGAATTTTGGATTTTCCTTAGTTGTCAGTTATAATCATCAAAATTAAAAAAATAAACATTTGAAACATCAGTGTGTGTAATGAATGAATATAATATACAAGTTTCACTTTTTGAATGGAATTAGTGAAATACATCAACTTTTTGATCATATTCTAATTATATGACCAGCACCTGTAGTATCATCATTGTACCATGCCCATTAAATCTTTGTTATGGACATTTACATTATATTTCAGGATAAAAGCAAAGACAAAGTATCCAAGTTTGACACGCTCAGACACTCCATCGCTGGAATCATCCGCTCGCCCAAGTCTGTACTGGGCTCTTCATCAGTAAGTAGAGTCTGCTGCTTTTTCCATCAACACCTCCTGATTTCTATCCTAACCTGCCTTGACCTCCTGGGTTTTGTCCCTCTTCAGTTTTTCGATGTGATACCCACTAGTGAGAAACCGCTGGGCGAGCAGGAGTGGTATCACGGTGCCATTCCCAGGACAGAGGCCCAGGAGCTGCTAAAGCAGCAGGGAGACTTTCTGGTGCGCGAGAGCCACGGAAAACCTGGAGAATATGTGCTGTCTGTGTTTTCAGATGGACAGCGCAGACATTTCATCATTCAGTTTGCTGATGTGAGTACATGGTCAGAAAGGTGTGCACTAGGTGTTAATTTATTTCATTTCATTTCATTTTATTCGGTGACCGGGAGGGGACATGTTCGGTTGACCTAGTTTTGTTGTGTTTGTGAATGGATTTAAAAGAAAAACTTAAATACATTCACTGAAATGTAAACTCTTAGTTTTGTTTATTATTTGTGTGTGAAATTATATTTATATATAATCTCTGTTTGATCTCATTATCTCTTTACCCAATTAACATTGTTAATAACTACCATATAGCTACCATATAGCCTATGTTTTGTAAATACTGTAAATGCCCAACAGTCATGCCAATAAAGCTTTGACTATATTACTATTTCTGTAGGCGCACAGGAATTTTACGGGAATTTAACATACAGTGGTGGTCAGAATTATTGGCACCTTTGATAAATTTGATCAAAGATGACTGTAAAAATAAATCTTCATTGTTTATCCTTTTGATCTTTAATTCATAAAATTAGCAAAAATCTAACCTTTCATTGAAGGACAAGAGTTGAAAGTGGGGGAAAAATCACAACACCAAAACACGTTAGCCACAATTATTGGCACCCTTTTATTCAATGCTTTTTGCAACCTGCTTTTGCCAAGATAACAGCTCTGAGTCTTCACCTATAATGCCTGATGAGTTTGGAGAACACCTGACAAGAGATCAGAGATCATTCCTTCATGCAGAATCTCTCCAGATCCTTCAGATTCCCAGCTCCATGTTGGTGCTGCTTCTCTTCTGTTCACTCCACTCATTTTCTAGAGGGTTCAGGTTGGGGGACTGGGATGGTCATGGCAGAAGCTTCATTTTGTGTTCACTGACACATTTTTGTATTGGCTTTGATGTTTGTTTTTGATCATTGTCCTGATGGAAGATCCAACCACAGCCCATTATAAGATTTCTAGCAGAAGCAGTCAGGTTTAGATTTTTTATCTGTTGGTATTTGATAGAATCCATGATGCCATGTATCTGAACAAGATGTCCAGGACCTCCAGCAGAAAAATAGGCCCACAACATTAAAGATCCAGCAGTATATTTAACCGTGGGCATGGGGTACTTTTTATCCATGTGTGCACCAAACCCATCCGATGGGTTTGCTGCCAAAAAGCTCTTTTTTTAGTTTCATCTGACCATAGAAGCTGGTCCCGTTTGAAGTTTCAGTCTTGTCTGACAACTGAATATGCCTGAGATTGTTTCTGGATGAGAGCAGAGGATTTTTCTTGAAAACCTCCCGAACAGCTTGTGTTGATGTAGGTGCTGTTTGATAAATATTTTTTAGGCTTTCTGAGAAGACTCAACTAATCTAATTCTCCTGCTGTGATCCTAGAGAGTCTTTGTCCACTCAAACTCTCCTCCTCACTGCGCATTAGGATGATTTAGACACACGTCCTCTTCCAGGCAGATTTGTGACATCTTTAGTTGATTGGAACTTCTTAATTATTGCCCTGATAGTGGAAATGGGGATTTTCAATGCTTCAGCTATTTTCTTACAGCCACTTTCTATTTTGTGAAGCTCAACAATCTTTTTCTGCACATCAGAACTATATTCTTTGGTTTTACTCATTGTGATGAATGATTAAGGGCATTTGGCCTTTGTGTTTCCTCATGTTTATTCTCCTGTGGAACAGGAAGTCATGGCTGGACAATTTCATGTTCATGATCACCCTGGTGTGCTAAAAAATGTAAATATGAATGGGAATATACTTCAGAGATATTTTACTCATAAAAAATTCTAGGGGTGCCAATAATTGTGGCCAATGTGTTTTGGAGAAAAACATTTATTTCATAATGTGATTTTTATTTTTTTTTTTATTTTATTTTAGAGCTTACTGTACTGTGTCTGTACTGTGTTCATTTTTATTGCCTGTTTTTGTCTGCAGAATCAGTACAGATTTGAAGGCACTGGCTTCCCCACCATCCCACAGCTCATAGAGCATCATTACACGACTAAACAAGTCATCACCAAGAAATCTGGGGTCGTGCTCCTGAACCCTGTCATAAAGGTGAAACATTGTTTCTCTTTTCATTTTAACAAGCTGTTCTGCTCTCAGTAGTCATTTACTATGGCACTTCTAAGGCCATCACTGTATTTCCAATATGAAGCCATAAAGTTCCTTATTACAGAAATTCAGAGGGTACATTGCTCATTTTCCCTAACGTGTGCAAGTACATTGGATATTAAATTGATGTCTTGCAGTGCAGTTCTCAAATCAACCTATCCTGCTGATGTAAAGTCCTGTGATTTGATGTGTTGTGTGTGTGTGTGTGTGTGTATTTTGATTTCTCTTTGGCTATGGAAAAAGATTGTAGCGGTTTAGAAAATATCACTTTGGACTCCTTTCTTGATAGTGGTCCACACTGGCTGGATTCCCCCCGGGAACGTCTGTGTATGTGTGTGTGTATGTGTAAATCCGTCAGGTCGGATGATTACCTGCCATGCTGTTCCTCTGATGGGTTTTTGATGACATCGGTAAAGCACTCCATCCGAACATGTTGACTGAAATCATTATAGTGGTGATGTTTCTGCTGCGGCATGCAAGAAACCCTGTCAGACCCCTGTGAATGCTGGGATACATTCAGACTGTGTAGAGCTGCACATTTAATTGACAAAATTGAAATGGTCATGTGTGATTAAACTGTCATTTAATTACATATGTACCATGTACACTACTGTTTAAACGTTTAGGGTCAGTAAGATTTTTTTATTAAAAGAAATTAGTATTTTTATTCAGCATTAAACATTAAAAGTGAAAGTAAAGACATTTATAATGTTAAAAGAGATTTATATTACAAATATATGTTGCTCTTTTGGACTGTCTATTGAAAAAAAATGCATCATGGTTTCCACCAAAATATTAAGCATTTTTCAAATTTGATGATAATAAGAAATGATTGTTGAGCACCAAATCAGCATATTAGATTGATTTCTGAATGATCATGTGACACTGAAGACTGGAGCAATGATTTTGTCCATGATTTTGAAAGTTCAGCTTTGCCATCACAGGAATAAATGACATTTTAATATATATTCAAATAGACATTTCATATTCAATATTACTGTTTTTTGAAGGCTTGATGAGCATAAAAGACTTCTTTCATAAACATAAAAAAAATCTTATCAGCCCCAAACATTTTAGCTTGTTCATATACTCTAAACACACATGATGCTCACAATGTGTTGTTTTTAGTGGGCCAGAGTGGACTGAAATATGTGAACGTATATGTGAAATATGTCCACCCAAACTCAACATGTTGTGAGGTTCTCTGAGTTTTGGCTTGCTTTAAAGTGGTATGTTGTTGCATTGTGAATGCAATTATTTTTCCACTTATTTGCATAATTCCAAACATTTTTAACCATACTTTAATATACAAATGTAATAGCCTGACACAGTTTCAATTTATCAGATTTTGAGTGATGAACATTCAAACTTGAACACTGAGGAACACAATGATGAAAAAAATAGATATTACATAGTAATGTTGTTGATCATGTTGTTGTTGTTGTTGTTATTAATAATATTTAACTTGACTTTGTTTCAAATAAGAGCAAATGAGAGAGAACTGGGTTGTTATTACAACTAAATTAGTCTAAAAATTGATTAAAAAACAAGTTTATGCACTGAAAGAGGTCTGAGTTTGATTGAGAAAACGTGTGAACACATTTTAAAGAGTAACTGTTTTCACTGGCAGCGGACAAAACATGATTTGGTTTGGAGCCATTTGTGCTTTTTTATCTTAATATTTTAGCAGCAGCAACATGTTAAATATTTATCATATCGCAGTTCAAATTGCAATTAGCACATTTTGTATTTGGCCAATTTGGGCAGCCCTAGTAGACAGACATGATGAAATGACATTACAGCTAAATTAAAGGCTGGACTTTTTTTTTTTTTTTTTTTTTTTTAACAGATTTTCAAAATGTGAGAGACCACAAACATGATGATTAAAAAAAAAAATAAAATCATACATTTAACAATTTTGTTCCTATTGTGTGTGGAGTGCCGCAAGGTGGCCAAGACCGCACACCACACGCTAACAACCAGAGTTCTGACTGTGAACATGGCTAATCTCGCAAAATCTCTACCAGTCAAATGTGACTGTAAACAAACATGGCGAACGATGGGCAAGAAGAAATGGCGACACAATAGTTTTTGGACTGTTTTTTTTACATAAAATTTGCAGGATAAAAAGAAAAAGGTTTGGATGAAGTCGTGTTATGCTTCAGTCTTCCGTCAGCTTGCTTTCTGAGTGGATATCATTTTGTTCCAAGTGGCGGTCTGCAAGAGTGTGTGCACATTTGTCAAGTTTCCCCCCACACAACAGGATTTCTGATCATAAATATTCAACATGTTTGATATTTAAAATTCGATATCGGTGTGGCGCTGACATTCTTTTAAACAGATTCAATCACTCATAACACATCTCACACCACAGGAAAATCTGATAAGATAATCTGTAGGACCATCAAGCTAATTGTGACTTTACCTAGGGTCGTTAGAAGGGGAGAATTGGGCCCAAAGTCAGCCCGATTATCTTGTAGTGTATGGGTGCCTTAAGCTGTCTAAACCCAGAAATTAACCCAGTTTTGATGCAGATACTGCTGCTTGTTTCAGTGTGTTTAGTTTTGAATAAGCATGTTGAGTGAAGTGTCAACACTGCAGATCACTCTCATGATGTTTAGAGTAATGACCCCTTAATGGATGCTATTATCAGTGTTGTAGTAAATGTCTGTTCACATTACCACTGCTGTAAATGTTTTGAGGTTTTAGAAATAGATTTTTTCTTTGTGTTTTTTTATAAATTTTTTATTTAATTTTTTTTTTGTTTGCCCACACTATCAACATGAAATAACATATATTCATTTTACAGAATGTACAAAACCTCAAAAACAAGAAGTAAAAAATTAATAAAAGTAAAGAAAAAGGTGATGTAATCACAAGTTAAAAAAATAAAAAATAAAAAAAGACTATTTGAGAAATGAGGTGATATGCAATATGAAAATTAATGTGTTTTTATCCTTGGATGCATGTAAACCTATTGTAGGAAAACAAAACAAACAAAAAAACAAAACAAAATTAGCTACCTTTTAAAATAGCATAATAAGGAATAATTTTTCAAAGATAAATGGATTGTGTACATACAGTATACCTCTTTCTGTATTGCTGTTATAATAATAGTGTATTGATTGTCAAATAAAATTGTAAAAGTAGAGGTTTCACAGTAAAAAAGGATGTTTTTGGAGATCTTCAAAAGATATCCCAGTATGTCTCTGTCTATGCAAGTGCTTTTGGAGAATGAGGTGATAATTGCATCATTATCATCCATCAGAGCAGTAGCACAGTGACTGACCCACAGGACGCTCAGCATCTATCTTCTCTTTGTCTCTGCACGAGTCATTAGTTCATTAATGAACGTGTTAGAAAGATAATTTGCTATTTTTGTTTGTTTGCTCAGGATAAGAAATGGATCCTCAATCATGAGGACGTCATTCTTGGAGAACTCCTTGGGAAAGTAAGTCCACATCCATTGTGCTTGTGTATAAGAACATTTATAATATTACATGCATACACTACCATTCAAAAGTTTGGGGTCAGTAATGTATAATAGGGGATAGTAAAGATATTTATGTTACAAAAGATCTCTATTTCAAATAAATGCTGTTTCTTTTTTTTTTTTCTTTTTTTTTTTTTGTTTGATTTTTACCTTCTATTAAAAAAAAAAAAAATCATATTAAGCCCAAACTAATGTTCGGTAGTGTATACAGTACTTACAGATTACCATATTCATGGTATATAAAAAAAATTACATATTTTCACAATTGACTAGGTTGCCTAAATGATTACTCGACTCGTCTGTCTAAAAATGACAGCAAAACAAACACAAAACTAAGTGACTTAAAGTAGGTTGCTGGACAAATAGTCATCTATAATGACCCTTCCCTAGTACTACTACTTTGGTATGTCAAGAAAGCCATGTTCAAGGGTTAGTTCACCCAAAAATGAAAATTATCCCATGATTTATTCACCCTCAAGCCATCCTAGGTGTATATGACTATCTTCTTTCAGCCAAACACAATCGGTGTTATAGTAAACACTCGGCTCCAGGGGGTTAATAAAGGCCTTATGAAGTGAAGCGATGGGTTTTTGTGAGAAAAATATCCATATATTTATAAACTATAATCACTGGCTTCCGGTAACATCTGTACGCAAGTCGGGTCCGGCTGAATAGTGAACTCCGACCTGATGTATGATGTAGATAGGGGAGAGTAGACGCCTCTCACATAGGCATGTGACAGTATCAAATTTTCATGTTGCGATTAATTACTAAAGCTTTTATCACGGTATACAGTATTATCACGATATTGAAATAAGTTTTGTGTTGTCATAGTATAATAGGTTTAAGAAGTCTTTTTGTAATAACAAAAAAAAAAAAAAAACTCTGAATGTTTAAATACAAAATACACCAAAAATATATAAAGTAAAATTTTTCATACAGATTAAAGTGCAAAAGAATTAGGCTATGAAGAACAGCAGATAAAACTTTACAATAAGGTCTCATTATTTAATGCATTAACTAAGGTTGAGCAATACCTACATTTGTTACAGAAAGTTTGATTTTTTTGTTAAGAAATACAACTGACCAGTTTGGTAATAATGAATTAGCATGTTAATTAGTGAAGCCGTATATCTCAAAGTTTTACTGAACAATAACAAATAATCAGAACATTTCTAATCATTAGGACATGTTGTAGTCCAGATTAAAATATAAACATGTTTAAGTTTGAAAATAAATAGCCTATTAAGTCTTTAAGTATTAATGGGTTAGTTCACCCAAAAATGAAAATAATGTAATTTATTACTCACCCTCATGTTGTTCCACACCCGTAAGACCTTCGTTAATCTTTGGAATGCAAATTAAGATATTTTTGTTGAAATCCGATGGCACCATGAGGCCTGCATAGCCAGCAATGACATTTCCTCTCTCAAGATCCATTAATGTACTAAAAACACATCTACATTAGTTCATGTGAGTACAGTGGTTCAATATTAATATTATAAAGCGACGAGAATATTTTTGGTGCGCCAAAAAAACAAAATAACGACTTATGATGGCCAATTTCAAAACACTGCTTCAGGAAGCTTCAGAGCGTTATGAATCCGCGTGTCGAATCAGTGGTTCAGAGCGCCAAAGTCACGTGATTTCAGCAGTTTGGCGGTTTGACGCAATCCGAATCATGATTCGACACGCTGATTCATTATGCTCTGAAGCGGAGTTTTGAAATAGGCCATCACTAAATAAGTCATTATTTAGTTTTTTTTGGCGCACCAAAAATATTCTCGTTGCCTTATAATATTAATACTGAACTACTGTACTCACATGAACTGATTTAAATATGCTTTTAGTACATTAATGGATCTTGAGAGAGGAAGTGTCATTGCTGGCTATGGAGGCCTCACTGAGCCATCGGATTTCAACAAAAATATCTTAATTTGTGTTCCGAAGATTAATGAAGGTCTTACGGGTGTTGAACGGCATGAGGGTGAGTACTAAATTACATTATTTTCATTTTTGGGTGAACTAACCCTTAAAGTATTTGGTGCTGCGATGAACAACATTGAGATTACAAAAAAATGAATGGCTGTTTGAGGCATTTTAAAAACTTCACTAGCCCAGTTGCTTTGTTTGCGGGGTTTCCGGGGTAACCGCTGCTTTCTGCTGTTCCATCAGCGCCCTCTGCTGTCAGAGAGTGAATGTGCACTTTCATTCAGCGCATCTCCTTTCCGTCATGTGCTTCTCATGCACATTGGGCTTGTTTACATCTGAGCGCCTGTTCTTTTGACGCAGCATACAGCAGAGTTGTGCATTTTATACGGTTGATGTGGAAAGTATTCTTAAATGCATTATAAAAATTTTAATAATTGGTAATAAATTATCATTTAAGGTATTTTAGAAATGCCCACAATAACAATATCGTGCATATTCATTAACGCAATATATCGCATTACCGAATATCGGCACAAGTCTGCTCTCACAGTTGAAACAAATAGGACATTAAACTCAAGCTCCTCTTCCCGTATATCGAAAACCTCCATCATTTCTCTTCAAAAATTCTCATTTTAGACTTCTAATACATGACCCTGTTTTGTTTTGCTCTATCCTATTTTTTGGGTCAGAGGTTACTCTTCCGCTGGAACTAGACTTGAATATGGCTGTTACCGAAAGCCAGTGATTATAGTTTATAAAGTTATAAATATGGATATTTTCCTTACAAAAACTCATTGCTTCGCTTCAGAAGGTCTTTATTAAACGCCTGGAGCGATATGGATTGATGGATAGATGCCATTAAGGTACATGTCTAAACTGCCATTGTTCTTTTTGGTATTTTTTGTTATTTTAAATGAAATGAGATGCTAAGTGCTTTTGGAAAAATGTTGTTTTAGGGAAATTTTGGTGAGGTTTTTAAAGGAACGCTGCGAGATAAAACTCCGGTGGCCGTGAAAACTTGCAAGGAAGATCTACCACAAGACCTCAAGATAAAGTTCCTCTCAGAAGCCAGGTGAACACACATTCACCATTGTCATACTTTCTCATTATCTAATTTTTCAAACCTCAACAAATAATGTTCACTTCATTCAGATTCTTCTAAAAATAAAGATGAGCAATGAAATAATGTGGTCATGTCCATGTTCATTTATGCTTTTTCCACCTCTAGGATCCTGAAGCAGTATGATCACCCAAACATTGTGAAGTTAATAGGCGTCTGTACCCAACGGCAGCCCATTTACATAGTAATGGAGCTTGTACCAGGTCAGTAAACTGGATCTTTGTCTCAGCCATTAGCCACTGAAACCCATTCTCGTTAAAAGTTGTGTCGTACACTTGTTAGGGATGTTGTTGTCTCTTTTTAATTTATTGCATATCTGTAGCTCATTTATTTTGCCATTTTTCAATAGGCGGGGACTTTTTATCATTCTTAAGGAAGAAAAAGGAAGACCTCAAGACAAAGCAACTGGTAAAGTTTGCATTAGACGCTGCTGCCGGAATGGCGTACCTGGAGCTAAAAAACTGTATACACAGGTAAGAAAAACTGAAATGCTTCAGATTCAATAGTGATACACCTTATCCTAACAAAATCCTAACAATCCTAATCCTAACAATCCTAATCCTAATCCTAACAATTTGCTCCTGTTTCTCATTACTGTTTCTGGATGTTTTACTTTTTCTGAATCTCCATTTATTTGTAGCAGGGATTGGGTGTTGTTAAGAATTGTGCTATAATAACACCTACAAATGCAACTCATTATACACTTCATATCTGTCTCCTTCAGATTTCTATCCTCCACTTCCTCCCTGCTGCTCTGCTCTTTGTCCTCATATCCATCGTCCTGATCTTTAAAGGTGCCGTAGAACGTCTTTTTAAAAGATGTAATATAAGTCTAAGGTGTCCCCTGAATGTCTGTGAAGTTTCAGCTCAAAATATCCCATAGATTGTTTTTAATTAATTTTTTTAACTGCCTATTTTGGGGCATCATTAAATATGAGCCGATTTAGGCTGTGGCCCCTTTAAATGCTCACGCTCCCCGCCCACGGAGCTCGCGCTTGCCTTAAACAGTGCATAAACAAAGTTCACACAGCTAATATAACCCTCAAAATGGATCTTTACAAAGTGTTAGTCATGCAACATGTCTAATCGCGTAAGTATAGTATTTATTTGGATGTTTACATTTGATTCTGAATGAGTTTGATAGTGCTCCGTGGCTAAAGCTAATATTACACACTGTTAGAGAGATTTATAAAAAATGAAGTTGTTTATGAATTATACAGACTGCAAGTGTTTAAAAATGAAAATAGCGACGGCTCTTGTCTCCGTGAATACAGTAAGAAACGATGGTAACTTTAACCACATTTAACAGTACATTAGCAACATGTTAACAAAACATTTTAAAAGACAATTTACAAATATCACTAAAAATATCATGTTATCATGGATCATGGAAGTTATTATCGCTCCATCTGCCATTTTTCGCTATTGTTCTTGCTTGCTTACCTAGTTTGATGATTCAGCTGTGCACAGATCCAGACGTTAATACTGGCTGCCCTTGTGTAATGCCTCGATCATGGGCTGGCATATGCAAATATTGGGGGCGTACATATTATTGATCCCAACTATTGCGTGACAGTCGGTGTTATGTTGAGATTCGCCTGTTCTTCGGAGGTCTTTTAAACAAATGAGATTGTAACACAGTTCGTAAATGTGGGAAGAAGGAGGCGGGAACCGGCGAACATTCAACGTAACTTTAATGTAAAATAAACAAAGAACAAAACGAAAGTAATGCCGGCAGACCCTCGCGGACGTCTGCCGGCCACACAAACATAATAAAACATAAAATAAAGTCCAGGCCTGGTCCTCTCTCATCCTTCACGGTAGTCGCTCCTCCTTTTATGCTCCCGGAGCTCCTCCGTGAAAGACTCAAGGCCGGTGCGCCTCCCAGGTGAAGCTCATTAACACTCGCTTCACCAGCCTCGCGCCGTTCCCTCACGGCTCTCGCCCGCCCTGGTCGCCACAGAGATTTATATAAGAAGGAGGAAACAATGGAGTTTGAGACTCACTGTATGTCATTTCCATGTACTGAACTCTTGTTATTCAACTATGCCGAGGTAAATTCAATTTTCAATTCGATGGCACCTTTAAATGTAGGCCTTCTTTTTTAAAAGAAATACATCTACTGTAGTTTGTCTGAACAGTTTTGTCATTCTACACTCTCTATGTTCTGAACAACTAATTAGTCATTCAGAGAACTTATTTTTGTCATTATGAAAAATGTACAGATGTCCGTATCTTGGTGACCTCATAGCTGGCTACGGCCATGAGGCACACTAAGTTGTAGCGTTCTTGGGATCTCCTGAGGATTTTTATTTGTTTATTTTGCTTATCTGCTTTAAAATGGCTTTTTTTGGTCACTTTTAGACAGGCCTTAATAATGATAAAAAATAAAGATATGGCATCCAAAGTATGTAAGGTAGTACAACTAGATCTCTTTTATTGAATCCAAAAGGTTTTAATTATATTTTGCTACACATAAAGGTAGTTTAAAGATTCTGAAGTGTCAAAAGGCCAAACGGTTTAATCATCCAAAGGCCAATACAGCCATTTCATTTGTGATTAAAATTTCTTAAAATGTAATAAATGTATATATTTTTTATTCTGGCATGATTTTATAACATCATATAATAACAGTGCAAAATGGTATTAAAATTATGTGTAGAAGTTGTTGCTTTGTTATGAGAAAGAATGTCTGGAAAAATGAATTTCATTGAGGTCATTCGGAGTAACCAATATAAAGGAACCATTTTGGATCAAGTCATGCGGTCAATATCATGTGACAGGATGTGACATCATTCGGTCACCTGCAAAGGGCTAAAAATTCATGTTTTCACTTGCTCAATATGCATGTCCTGAAACATCAGGTCATTTGGTACAACTGCCGTGAAACATGGAAAATGTTGTAATATATTAAAAGCTTGTACTAAATATAAAATGATTGATTTGTCCTTTTGATATCATCCTGTTAGCATTGTCAACCTGTTAGCATTGTTTGATAAACCATCATTTGGTATAACCGAAATTTTGGTTAAACCGAATGACTTTTTTGGTGACAAATTTTGTCCATCTTGTAAATGACAAAAGCAGTGTTGATTGATTGTAAAAACCGAATAGTCTCATTGTAAACACTTAATAAAACTTCAAAATTAATTATATCTTCATTAGGTTTTTTTTTTCACTTGTAAATATAATTTCACTCACCTAGCCTATCACTTAAATCAAAAAATTCATCCTTTCTGTTCTTTTAAATGTTAATGTTAAAAGAGCACATTCAAAAAATTTAGTAAAACTGGTTGCTTTTTAAAAGCATTGCTGATTGCCATTTAGTAAAGCTGATTGCCTATATCCAACTTGGGCGTGGGGGCTTCTTTTTAATTTGTAGCTGATGTTTGAATGGTTGCTTGGAAAATTTGTTGGTGATCAGTATCTTTACTCTCCATAATTAATGTAGTTGGTAAATTATCAGCGGTAGCAGTTCAAACTAATATCATGTAATTTACATTTCTACGATAATTGGTTGATATAACATAGTGAAATAGTTGATTTGTGATTGGCTAATCTTTTTACCAATGGAACCAAAAGTCTCCGCTATGGACTTTGCAGTCATGCATGTGCAGTCATAAGTGTGAGTTTTAGGTTTCTATTGGAACAGGATCTTCTAACGGTAGCTGCAGTGATGCAATGACTTTATCAATCAGTGATTGGCTCTTTTACTTAGAAGGCGGACATATTCCGCCATATTGGGCTTTGCAGTTTCTCCCATTCATGACTAATAGGAGTGAACCGTCTTTGTATATCTATATTCTTTGCTTTGTCCCATTGTTGGACACATCCCGTCACCGACGGTCACTGTGGCTCGTGACGCCGGAAATCCCCAGCTCTTTATTGAAATGAATGGGATCATGTCACATTGTTGCTGGCAGTGTGAACACAGTTTTAGAATGAAACTATGTAAAATGGCAACAGCAAGGAAGCTGTGTTATGTGAACACAATTCCATAAAGGATAATCTATAAATATGTCAACTTATAATGTAAGTTAGGGCTTTTAAGATTTATATTTTAGTGATATCCTCTTAACCCATCCAATATTGTGGCTCATCAGCAGTAGCACAAGAGTACCTTACTTTTTCTTTATCTAAACAACTCACCCAGCAAAACATCAGGACCTAGCGGCACTTTCCTGTCCAATTTGTCTTGCTTCTTTCTGGTGGTGATTTTTAAACTGTGAAATGGGCTTTGGTGCATTGTGCTGTTTGAGGCTGAAGCCAGTCAGCTGAATACATGTCGCTCAGAAATGAGCTCTGGGCACTCTCACAGCCACGGCTCTATCAGCACCCCGCTAAAATCCATTTTCTATCAGACATGATCATGTTAGGGGGCGGCGGTGGTTTGAGCACCTTTCTGTCAGATCACCCCGGTCTTCTCCACTACCCCCCACTGTCTTTCCCCATCTCATGTCAGCAAGGCAATTTTTGGGATGTGACAACCTAATATGGTTGTGTAGCTGAAGATGTCTGCTCAGCATAAATGCCAGCGAGAGGCACAGCAGTAGCTGTAGTCTAGAATTTTAAATCACTGGTTGGGATCTCATCCATAGATAGAATCATCTTCTTTATATAAGTTACGAATATGATGATCGGCTTTTGTAGACTTAAAAAAAGTTAATGAGGGCCTATTCCTTTAAGATTTATTTTATATTTTGAATGTTTTGATATGAAAACTCATGGCTTTTTTTTTGGTCTACCCAGCAATGTTAAGATAAGTGCCATACTCGATACTCAATAGCAGTTGTTTGGACTGGAGCTTGTCTTTAAGGAGCCGTTTACACTACACCGTTTTCAACTAAAAACAGAAAACTTTTTGTGCGTTTTGGCCGTTCGTTTACACGTAAACGGGTTTCAAAGTGCAAGTTTTTGAAAATGATACCAAAAATGATATAGTCTCTCCGTAAACTACAAAAACGTATAGTGTTTCTTTACAAAGTGACATCGCCAACTACTGGCCTGGCATGCATAATACAGTGTTCTTAGTTGTTTTCCTTGAAAAACTTTTCAGTTCTTAGTGCATCATAGTTGTGTAAACACCTTCAAAATGTCTTAAAATGATGTCAGCTTGCTAAATTTTGTTTCAAGCAGCAGTCACACAGTAATTATTATTATAATATGTATCTTTATTTTGTCCTAGTTCTATGTGATGTACACTATCGATCAAAATTTTCTGCACATCTTCCAGCCAATCAGAATTGTGCATTCAGACAGACCATGGTATAATAGTCTTTACTGACTTTGAATTTAATATAGGGCTGTCAAATGATTAATCATGATTAATCGCAAACAAAATAAAAGTTTGAGTTTGCATAATATATGTGTGAGTACTGTGTGTAATTAATATGCATATATAAATACACACATATACGTATATATTTAAGAGAAATATATTATGTACAAAATATTTGTATTTATATATAATATAAATGATATAAAAATATAAATACATATACTTGTAAATATTTCTCAAATATATACATGAATATGTTTGTATTTATATGTACATAATTACACACAGTACACCCACATATATTAGGCAAACTTAAACTTTTAGTTTGTATGTGATTAATCGCGATTAATCGTTTGACAGCCCTAATTTAATGCATCTGAATAAACCTGAATAAAAGTGTTGATTTCTTTAAAATAAAAATAAAAAATACCCAATGTTTAAATAGTGGTGTAGCTATAGATATGTTAGGCCTTTTGATGATACTTTATATATTTTGATATATGTATTAATGTTTGTCATAAAAGCAAGATGCCAACATAAGTTACAACCGGAATTAAACTAAACTATACATGTTCTGTCTTCGTACAGCATATATTCTCTGGCTCTGTAGGCATCTTATGACAGCGATTTATAGATTATCATGACAGATTTTGCTAATTAATGATTTTAAGATATCCCACATCAGCTACATAAATTCATCAACTAACTGTTCAGAAACGTCCTATTGCATTCTACATGTTGTCACTTCTTCTTGAGTCTCTCCATAATTGTCCGACTTCGGTTTGAAGAACATAAAAGGCTGAACGGTTTGACATTTTAAGTGAGTCTTCGTGAGGTAATCGGCGCTGCTAACACGAGCTCTTGAAACCCCACCCTCTTTAGGCGCAGCAGCTCATTTGCATTTAAAGGGACACACAAAAAAACTGAGCGTTTTTGCTCACCCTCAGAACGTGACACATTTAACATGCTACAAAAAATTATCTGTGCGGTATTTTGAGCTAAAACACATACACACTCTGGGGACATCAGAGACTTATTTTACATCTTGTAAAAATGGCCTTATACCACCCTTTAAGCTTTCATTTAGTGATGAGTGATTTTCTTTTTTTTTTTTGCTATACAAAGAGCAGGAGAAATACGAAGCAAGTGTCTCAGAGCCATCAAAAGCTATGAAGAGTCTTTAAGTGTTTATCTCACAGAGTAAGATGCAGCCTGCAGAAATGACATGCATGGTTGTTGTTCTCACTGGAACTACCTACTGTAGCCAAAGCACAATAAAGTCAATTAGCCTTTTCCAAGGCCTGTATTTACAAAATATAGTTTCTGGGAATCCATACTCAATCCATAAGTCAATCATTTTGGATCTAACAGCATCCAAATGTTGTGGTGTTGCTAGAGGAGGAGCACAGTGAGAAGTGCCTGGTTCCCACAGTGAAGTTCAGTGGTATTAAAGCTCTTATATAGTGCTGAATGTGTGGAAGGAATTGTGTGATGTAAAACAAAAACTTGAAACATTCCCTGTTGTTGGGCAATTTTTCAACAAGACAATGATGATGTGCATTCTCTAACCTTATGTGGACATGTATTTCACCCAATCTGAACACTCTTGAGCACCCGTGCCAAGAAAGGTCAGAGCAGTATACTTACAATTATGGAGGACATACTAAGTACTAAAATATTATACATTTGTTGAATTAAATCTAGGGTGTACTCATTTCTGCAATCCTTCATTTAAACAAAATTGGCTAATTTATTTATTTTAAGGGTATTAATGATTTTCATTTCTGTTTTTATTAAGCAGATGTTTAATACATTTCAATTTTGCTATCTTTCCATGAATTGTATTAATGGTCATTAAGAAAATACATCTTTTGTATTTGTTCAGGGGCGTGTAATCATTAATGCTGTGCACTAAATTCTTTGTCCATCATCCTATTTTTGTGAAAGGTACCAATGTCTTTCCCTCAAACTTTAAATTCTGAGATCATTTTCAAGGTTTTGAAGTGGTTTATATAGAAAGAGCGATATGGAAATCAATATAACATATAGCGCTGCATGTTCTGGAGTTTAACAAAGTCACTCTGTTACTCTGAGGTTTTGTGAAATGTTACAGATGAGAATTTTTGGATATTTTCACTAGCTTTCTTGATAGCAGAAGGCTGATGATCCTGTCTTGGCCGCTGAAGGTCTTGTTGGGCACTTTTTCTAGACTGTGGGTGTTCATAACTGCAATCACAGTATAATTGTCTAGACTGTCTACTCCACTCCCTGACAACGGTTTTGTTGGCAGAAGCTGAATTGAATTTGAAACCAGTTTAGACCAATTGTCCCATAGATGATTTTGTTGGCAGATGTGAATTGTCCAATCAGAGTCGTGATTATGAGCTGAGAGTGCATGTTGTTCATTATTTGATATTACACCATTTCTCAAAATTTTGCAGAGACCTGGCTGCTCGTAATTGCCTCGTGGGAGAGAACAATGTGCTGAAGATCAGCGATTTTGGGATGTCCCGACAGGAGGATGATGGGATCTACTCCTCATCAGGACTGAAACAGATCCCAATCAAGTGGACTGCACCGGAAGCACTGAACTATGGTAAAGCACTCATGGTGTCTGTGCTGCCATTTGTTAAAGCTACTTCTGTCACTTAATAAAATGAGTCTCTTTACAAACATAATAGGAGTGAATTGATTGCTATGAATTTGAATATATATTTTGGTCAAGCAGTCAGTTCTTCGGTTGGATCCAGATGTTTGATGTTTGGCATGTTGTTTAAACCACAGGGAGATACAGCTCAGAGAGTGATGTGTGGAGTTATGGGATCCTCCTGTGGGAAACCTTTAGTCTAGGAGTGTGTCCTTACCCGGGCATGACCAACCAGCAGGCTCGAGAACAGGTTGAAAAAGGTACAAAATGGATTCCATTTTAAGTGAATGAACCAAATTTTATTTATTTTACATTTTAATTTATTTTAATTTTAATATTTTATTTATATAATAAAAAAAAGATCAAATATTTATTTGACGTTATTAATTTTTTTTAAATTAGTACATTTTTTTTATTTTATATTTTCTTAAAGGTGAAGTATGTCGTCTCTACAACACTAGTGGTACCTAGCAGAATTACAAAAATAAAGCATACTTTCAAACAAAATTGCAAATGCCCCTTTTGCGAGTTATGCTGCCCCCAGCTTAAACATCACAATCACAGCTTTTACAGGTCTTCTGAAGGCATGTCTCAACAGGTAAAAGTAGGCTACTTTCAATAAAAGGTCCAACATAATAGGAATACTTTCAGCTGTATTGCTTTGTGCAGTGAGTAAGCAATTAAAACACTGTCTGGCTCATAATGAACCCACCCAACGTATCTGCACCAGGAGCATTTTTTTGAATGACACGACACAACCGAGTGTGCCACAAAAGTCCTAAAAAGTGAAGCCAAAGTATTTTGATCGCTCCCAGGTTCGATCGTTGTTGAATTGTGTTGCCTATTAACACCAGCCGCATTAAGATCTTTCGTGCTTGAATGGACAAAAACACAAAATTATGACAAAATACCTGTTTTGTCAAGTATCCTCATAAGAAAGTCTTAAATGAACACAATGAGTTGTGAGAAAATAGGATATAGATCGACGTATGTGACTCGTCCATTTACAGGAACATATAATCAGCACAGTAAAGGCTTCCATGTTTATGTCCGAACGCCGGCCCAGTATTGGCCGCTGTTCACGGGAGCAGCACGACGAATGCTTATATATACACAAACAACATATATATACAGTGGGTATGGAAAGTATTCAGACCCCCTTAAATTTTTCACTCTTTGTTATATTGCAGCCAATTGCTAAAATCATTTAAGTTCATTTTTTTCCTCATTAATGTACACACAGCACCCCATATTGACAGAAAAACACAGAATTGACATTTTTGCAGATTTATTAAAAAAGAAAAACTGAAATATTACAGACGCTTTGCTGTGACACTCATATATTTAACTCAGGTGCTGTCCATTTCTTCTGATCATCCTTGAGATGGTTCTAGACCTTCATTTGAGTCCAGCTGTGTTTGATTATACTGATTGGACTTGATTAGGAAAGCCACACACCTGTCTATATAAGACCTTACAGCTCACAGTGCATGTCAGAGCAAATGAGAATCATGAGGTCAAAGGAACTGCCTGAAGAGCTCAGAGACAGAATTGTGGCAAGGCACAGATCTGGCCAAGGTTAAAAAAAATTCTGCTGCACTTAAGATTCCTAAGAGCACAGTGGCCTCCATAATCCTTAAATGGAAGACGTTTGGGATGACCAGAACCCTTCCTAGAGCTGGTCGTCCGGCCAAACTGAGCTATCGGGGGAGAAGAGCCTTGGTAAGAGAGGTAAAGAAGAACCCAAAGATCACTGTGGCTGAGCTCCAGAGATGCAGTCGGGAGATGGGAGAAAGTTGTAGAAAGTCAACCATCACTGCAGCCCTCCACCAGTCAGGGCTTTATGGCAGAGTGGCCCGACGGAAGCCTCTCCTCAGTGCAAGACACATGACAGCCTGCATGGAGTTTGCTAAAAAACACCTGAAGGACTCCCAAGATGGTGAGAAATAAGATTCCCTGGTCTGATGAGACCAAGATAGAACTTTTTGGCCTTAATTCTAAGCGGTATGTGTGGAGAAAATCAGGTACTGCTCATCACCTGTCCAATACAGTCCCAACAGTGAAGCATGGTGGTGGCAGCATCATGCTGTGGGGGTGTTTTTCAGCTGCAGGGACAGGACGACTGGTTGCAATCGAGGGAAAGATGAATGTGGCCAAGTACAGGGATATCCTGGACAAAAACCTTCTCCAGAGTGCTCAGGACCTCAGACTGGGCCGAAGGTTTACCTTCCAACAAGACAATGACCCTAAGCACACAGATAAAATAACGAAGGAGTGGCTTCACAACAACTCTGTGACTGTTCTTGAATGGCCCAGCCAGAGCCCTGACTTAAACCCAATTGAGCATCTCTGGAGAGACCTAAAAATGGCTGTCCACCAACGTTTATCATCCAACCTGACAGAACTGGAGAGGATCTGCAAGGAGGAATGGCAGAGGATCCCCAAATCCAGGTGTGAAAAACTTGTTGCATCTTTCCCAAAAAGACTCATGGCTGTATTAGATCAGAAGGGTGCTTCTACTAAATACTGAGCAAAGGGTCTGAATACTTCGGACCATGTGATATTTCAGTTTTTCTTTTTTAATAAATCTGCAAAAATGTCAACAATTCTGTGTTTTTCTGTCAATACAGGGTGTTGTGTGTACAATAATGAGGGAAAAAATGAACTTAAATGATTTTAGCAAATGGCTGCAATATAACAAAGAGTGAAAAATTTAAGGGGGTCTGAATACTTTCCGTACCCACTGTACATTTAAGTATTTTGAGTGTAGAGAGATCGACTCAATTACGTCATTTGAGGTGCTTCATGGGAGTGGGTGGAGCTAAAGAGCTATTTTGGTGCGTGTTGCTTTTTTCGACTCTGCGATTAGTGTCATGTTCTGCACAACATCATCGGTAATATAGTTTTTCACGAGGAATTAAACAGAATTATTGAAAAAAAACTGAAATAATGTGGATTTCTGGAACCCTACTGTTGCACTCTATAGGTTGAGCTGGAAAGAGATTGACGGATCTGAGCGGTTTTGATAGTGCCTGGGAGGCTCAGTGTTTACATGTTTGAGGAAGATCAACTCATGAATGACATACTAATAGTAGTCCAAGAACAATAAACTGAGTTAAGACATTGTATTTTAACATAATCGTACATACTTCACCTTTTGATTAAATTATATTTTTAAAAGATTAATTTTAATGAATGGTATATTTGATTATTATTAACAAAATTAATTTATATTAAAATGCAACAGCTGTTTCTGAAATAGCTGGACAGTGGATAACTAGAGTTTGAAATGTATATGGTGAATGATGTTATTTCACACACTAAGTAGTCACTGCAGTATACACTGCACAGTGTGCAGTACACTTATATTGTGTTCTGAACAAAACCTGTAATCACTGTTAGCCTTTTAATAATCTTTCGTATCCACAATCAATTATTGATTTATAATCAACACTGACAGAGAAAGTTTGTTTGTGTATAATCTAGGTTACAGAATGTCCTGCCCGCAGAAGTGTCCGGATGAGGTGTACAGGATCATGCAGCGATGTTGGGAGTACAAGCCTGAGAATCGGCCCAAATTCGCTGACATTCAGAAAGAACTGGCAGCGGTCAAGAAAAAATAGCCTTTAATGAGGAAATGGCTGGAAGGCCAAACTCATACTTCACATCCAGGTGATCCCTAATCTGCAGAGAGAAACACGACAAATGTTTCGCCCTCGAAATTACATGCTATTATTGTACTAAAGAGTACTCCGTCACATAATCACTGTGTGAACTGCCTATGCACCAGCTGTTTTGAGCCATTAGCATGGAGAGAGGTCTCAGCTTTGCTCTGATGTCAAAATTATGCAGATTTTCCTGTTTTTTTTTGTTTTTTTTTTGTTTTTTTTGTAACTGAGCAACAGTTAAGCTATGACAGGAAGAACGTAAGATATATGAGGTGTATTCAGTATGCCATTGAGTATTCCTGTGTACGCACCAGTGAAAAGGAGGGATGGTTCACCCAAAAATGAACATTTTGTTATCATTTTCTTACCCTCATGACTGACTTTCTTTGTGAAAAGCACAGGTTTTTTTTTTTTTTTTTTTGTGTGTGCAATCAATGAAGGTTAGTGGGGTCCATTGTTGTTTTGGACCCTATTCACTTTCATTATATGGACAAAACAGTTGAAACATTCTTCAAAATATCTTAAAAAAAGAAAGTCATACAGGTTTGGAAAGACATGAGGTTGAGTAAATGATGACAGATTTTTCATATTTGGGCAATTATCCCTTTAAATAAAATATGGAGATGAATGTGTGAAAAAGGTTTGTCTACCCAATAACATTTTTTTTTTTTTAAAGACCTAAACCTGTCTGATAGTTTGGGCAGTATTTTAGTCAAGCCATTTTATGTCATTTTTATATTCCTGGAGCAATAAGACCTTTTTGGACAAAAAAATAATACTTTACAGATGTTCGTCAGTCACACAAAATAACATCTGCCACATCCTTGAGACTTTCATTGAGTTACATTCCAATGTTTCAGCAGTGAGACCAAATGCATGGATTTACCTAAGTGCAATGTATGATCACATTCGCAAAAATGTCATACTACGATCAAGTGGCCTTAACGTAAAATCGAATGATTCTGCTAGGCTGCTTGAGAGCTGTTAAATGGCGTGGACACAGCACAAACCTACAGTTTACAAGCCTTCAGATTTCTTCCAAATACTTCAACTTCTCACCTCTTCATTGTTCATGCCATTTGATGTTTATAGGGATATTTCTGCAAAACATTTAAATTGTCATCATTTACTCACCGTCAAGTCATTCCAAACCTGTATGATTTTCGTTTCTTCTGTAGAATGTAAAAGGAGAAATTTAGTACAATGTTCACGCTGCTTTTTTCCATACAGTGAAAGCGAATGGTGACCAAAAGCACCATAAAAGCATCATAAAAGTGGTCTATATGACTTCTGTGGTAGATTCCAAGTCTTCTGAAGTTGTTAATTGCTATTCACAAATATCTTGCTCCATTGTAGCTCTCAAATCTCACGGTATGTACATATTCAAATATGCCGTTTGAAGTTGCGTCACAGCACATTTGATTTAAAGGGATAGTTCACCCAAAAATGAGTATTATCCCATGATTTACTCACCCTCAAGCCATCCTAGGTGAATATGATATGAATACGCCTTTCAGACGAACAAAATCGGAGATATGTTTAAAAATATCCTTAGTCCTCCAAGGTTTATAATGGTTGTGAATGGTAGCCCAAATTTTGAAGACAAAAAATATGCACCCATCTATAAGAAAATTAATCCATACGACTCCAGGGGGTTAATAAAGGCCTTCTGAAGCAAATCGATGCGTTTGTGTAAGACAAATATGCTTATTTACAACTTTATAAAGTAAAATAACGAGACTCCGGCGCGACAGCCATGCGCATTCGACGTACATCCAAAAGGTGTTGACTTCCACGACGTAGTACACAAAGGCATGATGGTACTACGTGTTATAGTGCAGAACGTCATGGCATTGTGTACTACGTTGCGGAAAGCTTGTGCCGGAAGCTCGTTATTTTACTGGATGGACATTTTTTTTTTTTTTTTTTAATGGATGGGTCTTCAAAATTTGGGCTGCCATTCACAACCATTATAAACCTTGCAGGTCTAAGGATATTTTTAAACATATATCTGATTGTGTTCGTCTGAAAGAAGATAGTCATATACACCTAGGATGGCTTGAGGGTGAGTAAATCATGGAATAATTTTTATTTTTGGGTGAACTAACCCTTTAAGTGATGCCAAAATGTTATTCATCGTTACGTTACATGAGCGATTATGATGCAATAAGTTTAAAATTGTGGAAATGTGGAAGATTTTTAGTGAATAACTTGCTTATTTAGTCACAGAATATAGGGAACAAGTCAAATAGACTATTTTTTGGATACTTTTATGGTGCCTTTTTGCAGCTTGACAGTCCCTGTCCCCATTCACTTTGATTGTATGGGAAAAAAAGCAGCTTGCCTTGGACATTCTTGGAACAAAAAAAATCATACGGTTTTGAACAAATGGAAATTTTCATTTTTCATTGAGCTATCCCTTTAACATTTACATTGTTACCATGTTGTATATTAGACGTCACCAAAAGCTTTGTCCAAAACTGACAGTGGTTTGTTCTGTTGGGATCTCTGTGTTTTTTTGGCAACCAGCAACCAAAGCCAGCATGTTTGTTTACATGCCATCGTCTTGGATTGTGATGTTCTTATTCCTGTGCAACACGTGCGTTTATGCTCTTTTACAATCAGGTTTTCTCATGCAAACAACCCTTGAGTTCTACTAGATATGTATTTACCTCCACAAGTATTACAGGTTTGGTTGTTAGACAATGGTGTGTTTTGTATTAAGTCTTTCCCAAGTTTTTTTTCCTGCCATTTCTGTCAGGTGCCATTTTTTCCCCACGTTTATGTACCCAAGCTCAACGCGAGCATCTGCGCGGACCGATCAGATGTCTTACCGGCAACTTCTTGTTCCAGAGTCACATAAATTTGTTATTCCATTTCCACAAAAAATGGAATAGTGGTTTCTTCAAGGTTTACTCTATAAAAGCATTCCTTTTGTATTTTGTAAATACTTTTTGTAGATTCAGTAATGTAATTTTGTAGGTGTTTGTTTTTTTTCCACTGCAAAACTGATGTTTAGAATGTGGATGTCTGTCAGGAATATGCCTCAACGTTCAGCTGTAATAGTAGCGATGAAGACCCAGAATCAATACTGCTCTAACATTTGCACATTTGGAATATGTTAAGAGGGTCCCATAGAATCGACTGATTCTTTCTAGTTTTTCTCCTCTTCAAGTTGTTGCCATCACTAATGCAGCCAAAAGTCAACGTGTTTGACATGGAATAAAATGCATGTGCCAATCATGCAGAACTGGTGACAATTTAACCATAAAGCTACTGTATAATACAGTTTTGGATTGGTATTCTTGCATGATTCACCAGTGGGTTCAGATCAAAAAAAAGTTTTTGGTGAAGCTGAGCTTACATCAATTAAACTACTGGTGAGTGAGCTCTTCTGATTTTTTTTATTTTTACATCAAAGCAGTTATCCCTATAGTGTGTTGTTTGATTCTTTTTTTTTTATTTATTTGAAATACTGTAATATTATTCTAGCATTTTAATCTTTTGCTATTTTGTACCATTCACTATAATTCTGTCAGTGTATTAAAGCAAACGCCAGTATTTTGTCTCACATTATATTGAAATGTGTTATTCAGAGACATTAGAATTCCCTTTCCCATGTCTGACTTGCACATAGGGATCATGTAAACTTCCATCAGAAAACAAATGGCTTGTCAGCAATACTCTAATAAATCATAACTTGAGTTCATTTTCAAAGTACTTAACATTTCTGTTGTCAGTCAGATTGGCAATTCTTTCTGCCCTGATATCTTCTGCTCTGTGCTGGACTATTTATTCTGTGATGGAACATTTTATATATTGATTGCACTTTTGGCCTTTTTTTGTGTTTTAAAATGATCCCCTATAATATAAAACAGCAGATTGTTGTTTCAGGTAATGATCAACTCAAAACTGTCTTGAATTGATTGTAGAACAAAAGTAGAAAAGCAACACTGGACGTTTGATTTTCACCCCTGCCCGATGAAAGAGGAAATATCACACGATAAATGGTTGACATTTAAAAGCTTGATTCTTTTCTTTTCTTCCATGTAGTTTTCTTTCATCTGTCTGTTTGCTCGTAACACCTCTGATGGACATTCAACTATAACAATGTCTGCTCATTGTTTATATTGTACACTTGCAATAAAGTTTTTTGAGTCTTTGAACTTATGGCTTGAAATGAATTATTAAAAGCGTTGTAACGGAATGATAAATGTGTGCAACGAGGACTTTTTATGAAAAGGATACAATGCTTAAAAGGAAGTGCTTAACCTTCTCATCTTCTAGCAATAATAAAATAACATTTTATAAAAAGTAGTCCCCCTAGAGTCAAGAATTGTATTTCTTACACTCATCTTTGATGATCAAAACAACATTCTTATGAAATGCTTGGACTACCCGATCCACTTGGTTAACCTTCATGCACTGTTCGATTTCTGGTGACTGCTTGTATGTTCCGGGTCAAATTGACCCTAATTGGATTCGATACAATTCCCCAAAAATCACACTATGAAAAAAAGCATACAAATAATTAAGTGTTAATATCAAACCATTTCACACATTACAAAGAATAAATATCTGAATTTATGATTTATAAAAATGTTTTTAACCTCTTTTTAAGACTGCTCCTCCCCCCACCTGTGGGACATTTGTACAGAAGAGGATTAGGGCCAAGCAATAATTAAAAAAAAAAAAAAAAACATCGAGATTAAAGTTGTTAAATTGAGAAAAAATTTGAAATGTTGAGAATAAAGTCATTAAATTGAGAAAAAAGTCGAGATACAATGTTGAGAAAAAACTTGTTAAATTACGAGAACAAATTCGTTAAATTTTGAGAATAAATTCGTTAATTTTATGACTTTATTCTCAACATTTTATTTAGAGAAAAAAGTCTAGATAAAATGTTGAGAATAAACTCATTAAATTAACAAATTTATTCTCATAATTTAACGACTTTATGCTCAACATTTTATCTACTTTTTTATTCATTAAATGTAACTTTTTTCTCATAGATAAGAACATATGTTAAATTAACTACTTTTTTCTCGTAATTTAACGAGTTTATTCTCAACTTTTTATTTCGACTTTTTTCTCAAAATTTAACAACTTCTAATCTCGAGATGGTTTTATTTTTTTATTATTGCTTGGCCCTAATCCTCTTCTGTACATTTGCCATTATACATTTATAACAATAATATCTTAATCTAAACCTAAAGTAATCTTGACAAACTAAATCGTTTGAAAGCTTTCAGACTCTAGTTTTCATATTTGGTGACATGAAATGACAGAGCAATAGATAAATAGCCATAGATTCTTCATTTTTGATGTGGTGCCAAACTATAACACACGCTCTGATTCTTTCTGTAAGTTTGTGTTTTAGGGATGGAATTCAAATCAAATATTAGCATTAGTGCCCAAACTACTTCTGAATAGGATGTCTACTTCATAAATATTTTGACAAGTATGGAAAATATGGCTCAGATCACTCAAACCATATATGGAAATCAAAGCGTCCCCGGGGGAGTCTGGATGTCCTCTAGTAAAAAAGTTTGGTATTGTGCTAAAAAAAAAAAAATCTTACACTTTTTTTTTTGAGATATCAACCTAAAATTCGGCACAGAACTTGTTCAGATATTTAACTTTGATTTTCTTGAAGTTTTAGAGTAAATCTATATTTTTTGTATAAAATATAAAAATATATATATTTAAAATTCATAAACTTCTGTAACTTTTTTACAGAAGAGAATTAGGGCCAAGCAATAATAAAAAAATAAAACCATCTCGAGATTAAAGTTGTTAAATTTCGAGAAAAACATCAGGATAAAATGTTGAGAATAAACATTAAATTAATGAATTTATTCTCATAATTTAACAACTTTTTTTCGTAATTTAATTACTTCATTCTCAACATTTTATCTCGACTTTTTTCTCGAAATTTAAAGATTTTTTTTTCTCGTAATTTAACGAGTTTATTCTCAACATTTTATCAACATTTAAAATTTTATTATTGCTTGGCCCTAATCCTCTTCCGTACTTTTTTAAACTTTACTTTTACAATTTTTTTTTTTACTTCTACAATAATCTGTGAAGTGTTCCCTTTAAAAAGATACCAAACTCAAGTCTGTGCTCTGAAGTATTCAAGATTTTTAACAATTTAAGCAAGAAAAGTCATTTTCATATCTATGCTCAAAAAGTAGGACAAATAACTAACAGGTAAAACAACTTTATATTTTCACAAACTTTGAAAATAAAAAGCTGTTAAACTCAGCTGTTAAAGACACTGGCACTTCAGGACTAGAGTTGAAGAGCTCTGACATACAACACAGATGTGTTTTGTATTTTGGGTCTGTAGTTGCTTTTGAATAACTGTCTATATGGGTCAAATTGACCCACGAACAGTAAGAACGTATAAGATTTCTGTATGCACATTTCACAACTTTGCATGCATGTTCATGACCCAAAATGATAAAAAGTAAAAAAAAATAAAGAAAAACAATGTAAGTTAGATGGGTTGAAAAAAAGAATGATAGCTCATTTTTACCATATGTGGCTGACAAAATATATTTTTATATTGAAATAAGTGAGGAAAAGCTCCTTTTTTTTAAGCTTCACAGGGTAGTAAAAAGCTAAAATAACCAAGAAATATTATTTTGGGTCTGTACAGTTGTCTATACAGTACCAAAGGAACCAAAATTTAGTGTGTATTTGTCAAAACACATCAGTACGGAAGAGGATTAGGGCCAAGCAATAATAAAAAAATAAAACCATCTCGAGATTAAAGTTGTTAAATTTCGAGAAAAAAGTCGAAATAAAATGTTGAGAATAAACTCGTTAAATTTCGAGAAAAAAGTCGAGATAAAATGTTGAGAATAAAGTCATTAAATTACGAGAAAAAAGTCATTAAATTACGAGAACCATTCGTTAAATGAGAAAAAGTCGTAAAATTGAGGAAAAAGGCAAGATAAAATGTTGAGAATAAAATCATTAAATTACGAAAAAAAATTCATTAAATTGCGAAAACAAATTCATTAAATGAGAAAAAAGTCGATAAAACGTTGAGAATAAACTTTATTAAATTATGACTTTATTCTCAACATTTTATCTCGACTTTTTTTCTCGAAATTTAACGAATGTTAAAACACATCAGTACGGAAGAGGATTAGGGCCAAGCAATAATAAAAAAATAAAACCATCTCGAGATTAAAGTTGTTAAATTTCGAGAAAAAAAGTCGAGATAAAACGTTGAGAATAAACTTATTAAATTATGACCTTATTCTCAACA
Organism: Chanodichthys erythropterus; assembly: GCF_024489055.1. Lineage (NCBI taxonomy): Eukaryota > Metazoa > Chordata > Actinopteri > Cypriniformes > Xenocyprididae > Chanodichthys > Chanodichthys erythropterus. The sequence continues at coordinate 5,779,783 of NC_090233.1, read as the reverse complement.
TTTTATCTAGACTTTTTTTCTCGAAATTTAACAACTTTAATCTCAAGATGGTTTTAATTTTTTATTATTGCTTGGCCCTAATCCTCTTCCGTACATCAGTGTGTTGAAACTTTGCATGCATGTTCATGACCCTAAATGAGAAAAAGTTAACTGATGTTTCCGACAACTCAAAAATCTAAATGGGTCAAATTGACCCGCAACAGTACACAAGGGTTAAAGGATTAGTTCAATTTTAAATGATTAATGTGTTTAGATTAATTTTTATACATGTATACAATAAAAAAAGGTTGGGCAGGAAACCCTTATAGAGAGATGGCGAGGAAGTTAAGTAAATTACTAACCTCGCTTATTTAGAACACTCCAAATTCAATAACATTACAACAAGGTTAAGAAAAAAGTCATGTGCATATGCACGTTATGAGATAGTTCTCATGTGCATATAAATAGGAATAATCCACACAATTGTTACTGAATAATATCCATTGATCCTTGTTAAAATGGTGCCTACAGCTGGTCTCACTGATCATTCTACCAATGAAATCCGCTGGAAGTTTTATGTATACACAGCAAATCACATGTTATAGATTACAGTCATGCTGACCGTTTCTTTCAAAAATATACATCTGCTTTGCCAGTTTCCAGTAAATAAATCCTTAAAGTGATTTTGGTGAGCTACCGCCACACACACCTGTGCCTTTCTCTGTGTATTATTCTGTGGTGATGGTTTTCTCCAAAAGATACGAGCTGCCACCTCTAAATAACATGACGTTGAATACATGCCAATTGCTTTTGCAGTAAACGGCACAAAGCCATCTCGTATTTATAGTTCCCCACCATCATATTTTCCAGTTCAGACTGTCAGCCCTCTGAAAATGATATTGCTCCCGAAGGTGCTTTTGTGAAAACTACCTATTCAGCGGCCTATCATTTGGATGATTTATACAAATATGTTTATGAACCACAGTGAAATATATCGCACAGCCATTATCATTTATATCCAGCTATGTTCGCTTAAGTCTGGATGTTACAAAGCAGCTGGATTTACTCTGAATAAATATCTGAAGAGAGTTCAGGGTAGCAGCCAGCTTTGGAAGACATTTTGCCAGAGAATTGAGAAAAGAAATGATTATTTGAACCAAATGTGAGCTTTTATTGAGGGATTGCATTTGAACGTTTTACTTGACACAACATGTGAAAAGTTAAATACATGTAATTATGATGTTTAGCCTGGATGTACAAAAACATTTTAATTGAAACATGAATAAATATGCTTCCTATGAATATATATGTATTCATATTTTCTCAGAAAATAAGTTTTAGTTCGCCACGTTTGGACCATGAATTGCAGCACAGGTCACTAGGTTAAATGGAATCTGAATACTAGTTCAGGCTGCTGCGTTCCAGCAAAGAAGTATCAAATGGGAATTTCTTTGTGAGGCTGATTATTTATTATTATAATACTTCTCTGCGGGGTGTTTTGATGGGTGTACGACTGCCGTTCAACACGTTCCCTCTGACGTGCTGTGACTGGATGGTGGCGTTTCTTGTTCGGCGCTTAAAGACGAGGGTTCGGTCACTTCCGGGGCCAGAACGTGGCGACACACTGGACACGTGCCAGACTGAAAAATCACGAGGAGACAACATTCGGTAAATACAATGAAGTTATGTCATTATAAGCTTAAAGGGTTAGTTCACCCAAAAATGTTGATTCTCTCATCATTCACTCACTTTCATGTCATTCCAAACCTATTAAACGTTTGTTCATCTTCAAAACAAAAGATATTTCTAATGAAACCTGAGAGATTTCTGTCCCTCCATTGAAGTCCATGAAAACAAAACTTTGCTTAAAATAGTGCACTATATAAGGGTACAGGGAGTGACTTCAGACACAACCAGAAAATCAAATGTGGCCAATGATGTGAATATGTGTGCCTTAAAGGGTTAGTTCACCCAAAAATTAAAATTCTGTCATGCATTACTCACCCTCAAGCCGTTCCACACCCGTAAGACCTTTGTTAATCTTCAAAACACAAATTGAGACATTTTTGTTGAAATCCAATGGCTCCGTAAGGCCTCCATAGGGAGCAATGACACTTCCTCTCTCAAGATCCATTAATGTACTAAAAACATATTTAAATCAGTTCATGTGAGTACAGTGGTTCAATATTAATATTATAAAGTGACGAGAATATTTTTGATGCGCCAGAAAAAACTAAATAACGACTTATATAGAGATGGCCGATTTCAAAACACTGCTTCAGGAAGCATCGGAGCATAAATGAATCAGCTGTCGAATCTGCAGTTCGGAGCGTCAAAGTCATGTGATTTCAGCAGTTTGGTGGTTTGACACGCGATCCGAATCATGATTCGACACGCTGATTCATTTATACTCCGAAGCTTCCTGAAGCAGTGTTTTGAAATCGGCCCTCACTATATAAGTCATTATTTTTTTTATTTTTTTTGGTGCACCAAAAATATTCTTGTCACTTTATATTATTAATATTGAACCACTGTACTCACATGAACTGATTTAAATATGTTTTTAATACATTAATGGATCTTGAGAGAGGAAATGTCATTGCTGGCTATGCAGGCCTCACTGAGCCATTGGTTTTAAACAAAAATACCTTAATTTGTGTTCTGAACATTAACAAAGGTCTTATGGGTGTAAAACGGCACGAGGGTGAGTAATTAATTTCAGAATTTTCATTTTTGGGTGAACTAACCCTTTAAAGCTGCAGTCTGCGATTTTTCCTCTGTCGCCATCTCTTGTTTGAAACCTGCAATTGCAGTCATATGCGGAACAGTTATCTGTACGTGCGTTGTGCCTCGGCACAGCTCGTCAGCGCGGATGAATCTAATGCGTGCTGTCAGTCACCGCACCGGTGTGGATGCTGTACTTCAGAATCACAGATTCTACGTCTTGAAAGTATGACCAATATAAGAATTTTCACTGGAAAATATCATCGAACAAGTAAGTAACATGTCTGCCACTTTTGTTCTGACCAACTGAGGAAAAAAGCAATAGGCCTACAATAAATCGCGCTGACAATAGTGATTAAATCTAATGATCGCTTAGCTTAGATCATGCTAAACCGTGTAAACATTTATTATTGTTATATGTTCTCAAATTGTTAATGTTAACAACATCAACATTACTATGACTGTGTATATTAGCGTTACCTGTAGATTTCAATTTCTGTATCCACTCCACAGTCCAAAGTCTTTTGCTCTTGACTACGAGTGAATCTCTAGTCATTTGGACTTTTCTGGATTACAATCAACCATCTAAATGATAAGTTTAATTATTTCAGCTGCTGTGAGAAAAGGCTATAAATGATCCGCTACCAGCAGCGCCCTCACGTGATAAAACCAATTAGCCTGGACTCCTTCATTTATGTTTACGGATGTGACGTAATGACGCACAGACGAACTGCTGCATGCTCAAATTTCCCACTGAAATCCATCAGGTCGCTCTTATTATAAAACATTATTACAAGCTTACTGTTGTGAACCAAGTTAAGATCATGAGATAGTTTTGAACACTGGCTGGTTATGTACTTGCTCAAAAATGGATTTTGGATCATTTTTAACCAAAAAAAAAGTTACAGACTGCGGCTTTAATGTGTGAAAATTTTGGCTGCATGGATTTTCAGTGGATGGACAAAAAGATTAAAACATTAAAAACATCTTTATTCACGTTCCGAAGATGAACGAAAGCAATACAGGTTTGAAACGACATGAGAAAAGTAAATGATGACAGAATTTTCATTTTTGGTTGAACTAGCCTGTTTTTTTTGGTTCTTTCACAAGCTCCAAGAAAAACAGCAATACCTTTCTGAGCCAGAGTGTGACACAGAGTTTATGGAACATGTGGCGGCACGGCAGCAGGGTTGCAATCTCATCTTTGACGTATTCACAACAGCAGATGGCACAGCACTGCTCCTGCTCTGCAGAACCAAAGAGAGTGGGCATGTCAATGTATGTAAAAGACTCAACTCGGCTTTCCATCGTAAACCTGACACCAAACCAAATATTTAAACATGTCTCGATCCAGCCACGCACACATCGAATTACTCATTTGAGTCATTAGGGGTGAAACTGAAGTCATTTTATGCTTTCCAAAGCAGATTTATTACCCCAAATGCACTCAGGCCATAAAGTTGAAGTGGGACATTAGTGTGTGAGCATGATTTTCCCAGCATCCAACCCGTGTGCTGAGTTTTGTGAAAAACATTTCTCATCTGGTGTTTGTATTGCACGAAAAAGTACACAAAGTATTTTAACAGTCAATCACTTAAAGGTGATGAGCTCGGATGTTAGCGTGTCTGTCTGTCTCAAGTAGTGTTATCAAAAGTGCCGACTTCCATACCAAGTAGGTACTTAAATTTTAAAAATGAGCGCTGTTGAGAGGATTCGTAAATGCCTCTAACTGGCCATCGTGTTCACGGGCTCAACATATATGTCAGTGATGGCTACATTGATCAACGCACAGGAGTGTTTGAAAGCACATGGAAGTGTTTGAATTTGAAAGAGTTTTGATGGTGGGAGTGGGAGTGTTTGAAAGGAGGCATCTATAAATGGACCAGTCCACTGATAGACTCTTGCTTTCAAATGCTCCAGTGTGTATCTTGAGGTCTATTTACAATGTTTTTGAAGCGTGATCATTGTAGCCAATCACAGATATATCTGATGAGTGCATGAACAATGGCCAATCAGAGGCATTTACGAATTTACTCATCAACACTCAAAGCATCACATTTTTAAAACTTCTATACCGACTTGGTACTTTTGATAGCACTACACTCAAGACGTTTTTACAATTTTCCATCTGCAAAACATTTCACATGGGTGACAGTGAGAAACAGGAAGGCAAATTATAACATACAGTACTCAAGTCTTGTCATTCATAATCATGTAACCTGCACGCCCAGTCCGTAACTACAATCAAAAGTCCATTGAAGACAAGTCATTTCACTCGGCGGCCATCTTTGAAACGCCTCTCGGGCATTCAAGTGCAGTTCCAATCTCTTTGAATGGGGATACATCAAATTCTCCAATGCTGTTTGCCAGGCTTTCGATTAAATTTCATATTTGAAATCACCAATGAAATCTGACAAAAACTGTCTCATAAATTTGTTTCTAAATGCTCGAATCATGACAAAAAAAAAATTTTTCAGGCTGTATCAAGCTAATGCGTATGCGCAGTCCTAAATGCGCATCTCTTGTCTCATTTCAGAGGAGCGCGTCTGACCGTTTCTATAGGAACAAGAGCTTCTAATGGCTGCTACAGTGACACGATGACTTTACCAATCAGCGATTGGCTCTCATTTTTGAAGGTGGGACTTATTCCGCCATATTGTGCGTTGCACTTTCTCCCATCCAAAACAATACGAGTAACGTCATGTGTCATTTTATGTCTTTGCAACAATACAGCACACAGCAGAAGTACAGTCTGTCTGCTGCAGCTTACTGTACACTACTAGGCGTAGGGCTGGGCGATATAATGCATGCGATTGTCATGCTCATTTCCTCAGTAAAGTCGGTTCCCTGATTACCGCTAAATCGCCATCACCTGCTTTCAAATGGAGCGCCATTTAATAGACAGAGCCGTAGATCACTGACAAGCCACGCGATACCGCGTTCATTATCGAAGGTGATTCATCTGCGATATTGCGTAGCTTGTCAGTGATCTACGGCTCTGTCTATTAAATGGTGCTCTATTTGAAAGCAGGTGATGGCGATTTAGCGGTAATCAGGGAACCGGCTTTACTGACGAAATGCGTGTGACAATCACATGCGATATATCGCCCAGCCCTAACTAGGCCTATCAATCCATCCCATTTTTTCATTTCTGTTATGACCAGTTATTGAACACTTACAATCTAATGCTGTGATGTGTCCAATTCTGTTTCATTGCGACTTTAAAGTAAAGTGTAAATGTAAAGTTTGACGAATAAAGTAATGTCCTCGCAGTTCCATTTCTTTATTACATACCAAACTACACTGATCAGCCACAACGTTAAAATCACCTGCCTAATATCAAGTAGCTCTGATGTGTCGAGGCATGGACTCCGTGAGACCTCTGAAGGTGTCCTGTGTCAGAGGTCTGCACAAGACTGTTTTTTCATACTGCTTGGTTCTATTCCACACCCACCTGCTCCCACTTAAAATCCACTCTAAAATCCACCGCTATCCGCTTAGAATAATTTTCTTCCCGACCCAACCGATCCTACCAAATTTAGATCTTGTTTCCAAAATCTCACATTTAAATTTCCCCTAAAGAAAGAGACATTGGGGATAACAAACATAAAATGTTGGCTATACAAGAATTTTATTTGTCATTTGTCATATGATACTGGCAACACTGTAAAAAATGTCACAGAGAAAAACAGTCTAAATAAACTGAATATGACATCTGTCACTCAAAATAATCCAAAAATACAAATAAACGAAAACTGTTTTTAAGGCTTATAAGCTATGCTGCAATTTTTTTTTTAACATCCATGGAAGAACAGAATGTCACTGACTGATGATGAAGTATCAAATGTCTCTCCTCCAAAATCGGACCACAAAGGCTGAATGTTCTCTCTGAAGGTGCATGGGATACAAAGAACCTATCTTGCCAGGTTGCTCAGGGCAGGGAACTGGGAACTGAGTGAACACCGCCATTGCAAGTTCAAGAGTGGATGCGCTGTTGACAAAGGATGTCGGGAGCGGCCGGGCTGTGCGATATCTTTCATTTGGAAATATAATCCCACGCCGCAAGTAATCTGATCGGGTCCCACGGGAATGCAGACCTCTATAACAAGATATTAGCGGCAGATCTTTTAAGTCCTGCAAGTTGCGAGGTGGGGCCTTTGCAGGCCAAGGCAACACCCTGAACACTTTTTCATGTTCCTCAAATAATTCCTAATCAAATGTTTGCTGTGTGGCTGGTTGCATTATCCTGCTGAAAGAGGCCACTGCCATCAGGGAACACCACTGCCATAAAGAGGCAACAATCTTTAGATAACATCCACATGAATGCCAGGACCCAAGGTTTCCCAGCAGATCATTGCCCAGAGCATAACACTGCCTCCACCGGCTTGCCTTCTTTCCATTGTGGATCCTGCTGCCATCTCTTCTCCAGAAAAACAACACATCCACCTGACAGATGCCTTTCTATCAAGGGCAGCATTCACTTTTTCAGCAAAGAGCTTTGGGCGTCTACTGGTTATCCTTTTGCACCACTTTTGGTAGCTACTAACCACTGCATACCAGGAACACCCTACAAAACTTGCTCTGACCCAGTTGTCTAGCCATCACTATTTGGCCCCTGCCAAAGTCATTCAGATCTTTTCCCCTGCCCATTTTTCCAATGCATGAAATTCAAAAACTGACTGTTCACTTGCTTCCTAATACATCCCACCCCTAGACAGGTGCCATTGCAACGATATAATCAATGTTATTCACTTCATCGGTCAGTGGATTTATTGTTGTAGTTGATCAGCGCATACACAAAACACCTGTTCACATATTACTCTTAGTTTGCATGAATGCTTCACTGTTACTCCTACTTAAAGGGATAGTTCACCCATCATTTACTCAATCACAAGTTGTTACAAATCTGTATGACCTTCTTCTGTTGAACACAAAAGAGATTTTGAATAGACAGTTGACAGTAGCCATTGACATTTAACAACATTCTAAATATCTTCTTTTGTGTTCAACAGAAGAAAGAAATACAGGTTCGGAACAACATGAGGGTGAGTTTTTTTGGGTGAACTATCCCTTTAAAGCACCGAGTCTGTTGAAATAGAAAGTAGGTACTAATCGCACAGTTTGCACTACATTTGATGAGGAATGAACTTTTAACTCTAAAAAAGTATGTTCTATGTAGTATTAATGTGTGTAATCCGGACGTTCTGCTTTCGCCACCTTGGCTTTGTCATGTGCCCTAAGCGCCAGTTGTGTCGCTTCACTGCCATTCATAACTCCTCTACCGTAGCCTCACGAGATAGTAAAGGGTCCATTGGATGCACACTTCATAACCGCAGTGCAGTAGTAGTAGGTGACCAGGGTGTTTTTCGCCTACTGTTTTATGAATACTGCTAATTTCACATACTGTTTTTTGCATATATATAGTTCGGACACAGGGATTAAGACACTTGAGGCTGAATATTCTGAATATGGTTTAACAATCTACAAGTAATGACAGTAGTACCAATGTTTTCGGCATGCACGGTGATCTGGGGTAGGCAGTCGATGATCTGTTCAGTGGCGGGGGGATGGGCCTGCTCCACATCTATAGCTAAAGATTCCAGATGAGCCAGTGCTGCCTGCAACACAACAAAACCCATTAGCATATTTAATTTCCCATGGATAAAGATAGAAGCAAGTTAATTATACATTAAGCCTTACATTTCTAGTGTGCTCTCTCATTGGCTGAAATCAATGAAGTTTGCTTGGCTTTCAAAACATCACTCGGCAACTGAGTCCAATTTCTTAATATTGTCTTTTTGGGTTGAATTAAGATGGATCGTTTGTGTAACATATATATACATATACAGTACATTCCAAAAGTTTGGAACTACTAAGATTTTTAATGTTTTTAAAAGAAGTTTCGTCTGCTCACCAAGGCTACATTTATTTAATTAAAAATACAGTAAAAAAACAGTAATATTGTGAAATATTATTACAATTTAAAATAACTGTGTACTATTTAAATATATTTGACAAAGTAATTTATTCCTGTGATGCAAAGCTGAATTTTCAGCATCGTTACTCCAGTCTTCATTGTCACATGATCCTTCAGAAATCATTCTAATATGCTGATTTGCTGCTCAATAAACATTTATGATTATTTTCAATGTTGAAAACAGTTGTGTACTTTTTTTTCAGGATTCCTTGATGAATAGAAAGTTCCAAAGAACAGCATTTATCTGAAATACAAAGCTTCTGTAGCATTATACACTACCGTTCAAAAGTGTGGGGTCAGTAAGAATTTTTTTTTTTTTTTTTTTAAAGAAATTAATACTTTTATTCAGCAAGGACGCATTAAATCAATCAAAAGTGGCAGTAAAGACATTTATAATGTTACAAAAGATTAGATTTCAGATAAACACTGTTCTTTTGAACTTTCTATTCATCAAATAATCCCGAAAAAAAATATTGTACAAAAATTTGTACAATTGTACACATTAAATGTTTCTTAAGCAGATCAGCATATTAGAATGATTTCTGAAGGATCATGTGACACTGAAGACTGGAGTAATGATGCTGAAAATTCAGCTTTGCCATCACAGGAATAAATTACTTTGTGAAATATATTCAAATAGAAAACAGTTATTTTAAATTGTAATAATATTTCACAATATTACTTTTTTTACTGTATTTTTAATTAAATAAATGTAGCCTTGGTGAGCAGACGAAACTTCTTTTAAAAACATTAAAAATCTCATTTTTCAATATATATATATATAACATTTTATACGACCCGTTTATGCAACAAGGCAAAGGTCCCTCACCTCCATGGCCTGTGCGAGACGCTCCTCTAACGCCATGTAAGTGAGGAGCTGGGAATGATCCACATAAGATATCGCTTGAGCCATCCCAAAACCGTCACCAAATTCATCAAGGAACCTGAACAACAAAGGACTTTAAAATACAGCATCTCTCTTAGTCACAATCAAAATGGTTAAGTAAAATGTTCTTATAATCAATACCGTTTTTCATATTTTAGACATGAATCACTGGGTTATATCTCATGAAACATTTCCAGGTCATCTTTAAACCCAAAAAATAGATTTTGTATTAAGAAATTTAAGCCTATTTTTAGGGCTGTGACATTATTTTCATGACAATAAAATATATTTTCCTTTCAAATTCGTATTACCATAATGCATAACTCCTATTATTCATACAGGTTTCAATTTTTATAAGTAAAATTACCCCCAGTTTCACAGACAAGGCAGGTTTGAGCCTTTTTAACTGAAAGTAACTTGTACTGACAGATCATAAAGTATGTTTGAGCCATTGTTTTGTCTCAAGATGCACACCAGTTTTTTTCTAGTGTACATTTATAAAAGCTACTTAAATGCCCTAATTGAACTAAGGCTTAATCCTGGCTTAGGCTAAGCCCTGTCTGTGAAACCAGGCCTTAATGTATTAAAAGTAAAAAAGTTATATTATTATTTAAATTTCCATAAAGTTTTGCATACATTTTTACTTTTTCGGCATAAATTTACAACAAGGCAGTACAACAAATACTACCATGAATTGAGAATGAGTTTTTCTTGCATCACAATAATGAAAATAAATGAATTGTCACAACGGAGGAAAAAAAAAAAAAAAAAAAACTAAAACAAATGTAATTTTCTGAAAGTATTTTTTTTTTTTTTGGTCACATGTTCTTTACATGTTTTGTGAGATTCACTCTGTAAAGGCCCCGATATACTAAGATGGTGTGACAAGTAAAAATATTTGACACTTGTGAGCAGCTTTATAGTAGAAATTGAAGTTGTAATTCTAATTAAAAGAGACACTGACACTATTTTTTTTTTTATGTTTAAAGCAGGGGTTTTCAAAGTCAAAGACAGTGGGCACAACATACATGATGGCGCTCCATTTTGACACATAAATGTGTGTATTTAACCGTTCAAGCACAATAAGCTGTGGAAGTAAGCGGAATTCAGCACTTGTGCACTTCGGATATTGCCCACAGAAAGCTACCTGTCAGTACCAAATTCAGTTCTCTGTTGTGGTTTATTGTGCTTTTAATAACTCATAATCAAGCACGTCCCGCTCTTCCTTGTCATTCATCCATGTTTCTTTGCTGCTCTATCGTGTTTAAGCAGTCCTGTGCTGCACGGGTATATTTACATACAGATAAAATTGTCCAGCCGTACTCTGCGCCTCCCCTGATATGCTCTCTCACACATGTATATGTGTTTTTTACGGGGACTCTCCATAGACGTAATGTATTTTGTACTGTACAGACCCCCTTCACTACCCTACTCCTAAACCTACCCATCACAGAAAACTCTCTGCATTTTTTGAATTAAAAAAAAAAAAAAAAAAAAAGTTTAGTATGTTCTTTAAGCCATTTGGTTAACGAGGAAGTGTCCTCATAAACCATGTTTACATTGTAATACCCATGTCATTATACACATTTGTGTCCTCATAAACCATGTATACAAGAACACACACAAACTTTGAAAACCCCTGCTTTAAAGCAATCTATTGTATAAAGTGCTAATATAATAAATACTAGTGACTTGACTGGAATGCCAAATTGCAGATCTTGTGCAAACATATCCACTTCTCTATAATCAGATGCTTTCTTAGCTACCGTTTTCATTTTTATTGTGTTTATTTTGTTATTGAGAGAAAAGCGTGCAGCACATATTAACACATTCATCTTAACTTCGCTCCCAGGAGTGTGGGCAGCGTCGGGATGTTCGCTAACCGTATACCGCTGCAAAGGTAATTCGAACTGTGAGTATACCGGGGCCTTAAGAGTTACAGGAAGACATTGCATCATTATCTTGTAATATTTGATATTATTGTATATTAGGTTTGTTGACCTCCACTCTGTGTCCAGATCTTCACTCATGCTGGAATCATCCTCCAGGTTATTGTTACCATCCAGGATAAAGAGTCCAGGGTGCACAAACTGACTGACACCATCAGGATCTTCATCGCTGCTGCTGCCCGAGTCCTCGTTATACATCAGCCAGGGGATCTCGCCCTCCTCCAGAGGGGTCTGCTCTCTGAAGAACACCACACAAACACAGGACAGCAGAAAAACGTCATCTTTAGGGATGCCTTAATATCTGAGACACATTTAAAATTAATTTGACATTGTTTCATTCTGTTCCATGTGACTACAGATATCGGAATAAGAGCACATGTACACACAAAAAAAATGATGTAGACAGACTCATTTTTCAGTAAATTATGGAGAAAAATCTTAATTTATTAATCAAGTCCAGACAATTTGTTTGTGAAAAAATAATCTTATACACTACCGTTCAAAGTTTTGAAGTCAGTAAGATTTTATTTTAAAATACATTTATTTTATTTAGCAGGAAAACATTAAAGGTGCTCTAAGCGATGTCACACGTTTTTAGGCCAAAACATTTTTTTTGTCACATACAGCAAACATCTCACTATCCGCTAGCTGCACTGTAAAAAAAAAAAAAAAAGCGGTCTCTGTAGACGCCACAAGCTCCGAAAACGGCAACAAAAACTACCTGGTGCAGCCTGGACCACGAAACATAATAAACATGCTCCAGCCAATAACAGACAAGAATGATTTTAAATGCGCGTTCATGACCGTTTCAGGAAGCACGGAGGGGAGGGGGAGGAGGAGGAGGAGGGAGGGTCTAGCTAGCCTCCGTTTTGTTTGACAACACTTCGAACGTCAACAGGAAGTTACTCCACCAAGGATCGCTTAGAGCACCTTTAAATTGATCAAAAGTGACAGTTAAGACATTTATAATGTTAGAAAAGATTTCTATTCCACATAAATGCTTTTTCTATTCAATCAAACAATCCTGAAAAAAAAAAAAGAAAAATACAAGGGCTTTCATTCTTTTTAAGGGAAATGTTATTCCTTTTTTTACTCAGATTACTTGCACATAGTCTGTCAATATCTAAATAATGTCAAAACTTTCCCATACTTTATGGACTTAATCTTACATCTGATGCCTTTCTTACTGATGTTTGCTCAAATGATGGTGCAACAAGCGATTATTTTTGTAATGCCACGCATAAAATCCATACGACCAACTATTTTTTTTTAATTGTTTTTTTTTTTTTCACTGTGCCAAATTACTGACATGCAGAAAGCTAATAATTTGATAAACATGTAAAAGTGAATGATTTAATGTAAAATTTATATCATGCATTACCACATTAATTTTAGTCAATTTTAATTTATAATCAAAATTTCTACATGGACGGATAAGTCTTTTTTTTTATAAGATTGTTATAATATTATTAAATAGTTACATTATATTAAATATTGTATATTATATAATAACATTATAATATTGTTAATAAAAATACAATGTCAATGTCAATGGGGTGAGTGTTGAGAGTATGTGTGCTTACTCTAGAGCGAGGTTGAGAGAAGGCACTTCTTCCGGACTGTTGCTGCAGCCAGGCGGCTCATCCATGCCAGGCAGAGTTTCCCAGCTTTCTTCACTTGTACACCTCTCCTTCTCCAGCCCAGAGTCGGATGTCCACGAAGCCGACCACTCACCCTCGCTGAATTCTGAGCTGCTGCTTAGAACAGAGCAGAATACACGCGCGCACACACAAACACACGTGAGCTTACCTCGTAAAAGTCAAGCTAATCCTCTTAGCTGAAGAGCCTTAGCATGCAGAATGAGCACCCACTGAGCGCACCTTTGGCACCTCACTCATTTCCTGCAGAGTGTATACCTTTATCAAGCATTCACAGTAAATGTCCAAAACTCATCCTTGACTTGCATTATATGAGGGACTTTTCACAAATAGGCTATCAAATAGAGCTTGAAAGATTTTTGTAACTGTTATGAAAATTTGGGACAAATTAAAAACCCTGATTTTGTAACGTCCTAGAAATAAATAGAAAAAGAAAAAAAACATGCACAAATAGTGTAGAATTCTTTGGTTATACTATATTAAGGTGTCCATGTTACAGTGTAATTATACATTTAAGTACTGAGTAATTATAATTAATACATGTACTTACTATAGGGTTAGAGTTAGGATGAGGGATTGGTTTAAGGTTAATTGCATGGTATTATGCATAATTTATAGTTATTACTACAGTAACTACATGTAACGTGTAACAATGTCATTGTAAAATAAATTGTTACCAATTCTTTAATAGCTTTTGTAACAGGGCTAGATTTTTTAGCTTTATGAATACATTTCAACAGTAGTGATGTAAAAATTGAGAAAAAAAATGACTATATGCTAATTAAAAGATCACAAAATAGGTGATGGTTGTACACAAAATATTATGCTTTTGGCTATTAGAATGTGAATTAAAAAATATTCTTTTTCTACAACTGAATTGAAATCTGATAAATTATTATGCTTGGGGTCAATAAGATTTAAAAAAAAAAAAATTAATACTTCTATTCAGCAAGGACATATTAAATTGATGTGTTGGGTATGTTACTACTTTAAAAAAAGTAATTAATTACTAGCTATTAATTGCATCTACAACAGTGCAATTATATTACTGTACTAATTACTCCATCTAAAAAGTACTGCATTACTAAGGACTTTCTAAATCCCATATAAACCTCAACCAGTCGAACAATACAAGGATAGAGATGAAACTGCTCTTTTAATTTTCAAATAAATAGTATAAAATTGCATAAATTGCAAAAAATATTCTTAAACTGACTAAAGTATTTAAAGGGAGAAGGTTACATTAAAAACATACATTTTAACATTAGACATTAAATTTTGATGTTAAATCTACTATTGTTTTATATAGAATTGTTCTATAGTCTATAAAGTATTTAATGCATCAGAAGCAACGGTAACACTTCAGTATGGGGAACAATTATCACTTTTAACAAGCTGCTTATTAGCCTGAATATTGGCTGTTTATTAGTACTTATAGAGCACGTATTAATGTCTTATTCTGCATGACCATATTTTACATCCCTACATCTTACCCAATACCTGAACTTAAGCACTACAACAACTACCTTTCTATTAATAAGCAGTAAATTAGGAGTTTATTGAGAAAAGAAAAGTCATAGTTAATAGTGAATATGTATTCACCATACTAAAGTGTTACCGAAGTAACTAAACAAATTACAGAAAAATTAAGAGCAATCCCATTCCTTTGAAAAAGTAAAAGTGATTAACTTACAGTAATTTCTTAGTAATGTAATAACATTACACCCAACTAGAGTTGTCAAAATTACTGACTTCGGTACCAAGTCGGTACTGAAATTTAAAAATGTGATGCTTTGAGCACTGTCGAGCGGATTTTCATAAACACCTCCGATTGGCCAGTTTGTTTATCAAATATGTCTGTGATTGGCTACAGTGATCAACGCATAGCAGCGTTTTAAAGCACATGGAAGTGTTTGAATTTGAAAGTGTTTTGAAAGCGGGAGCGGGAGCAGGCGTCTGTGATAGATGCCTGCTTTCAAATGCTCCTGTGTTTATCTATGCAAGCACTCGGTGATGAGCGTAACTGATGACTATTTACAACGTTTTTGAAGCGTTAATCATCAAAGCCAATCACATATCCGATGAGCGGGTTAACACTATGGCCAATCAGAGGTGTTTACGAATCCACTCAACAGCAAACCTAGAAACACTGATAATAAGAAATGTTTCTCAGCACCAAATCAGAATATTAGAAAGATTCCTGAAAAAAATCATGTGACACTGGAGAAAAAATAAAAAAAGTTTTGAATTGTACTATTTCACAATATTACTGTTTTTACAGTTTTTTAAACCAATAAACGCAGCCTTGGTAAAAATAAGACACTTCTGTCTAAAATACTTAAAAATCTTATCAAACCCAATTAGTGTAAAAGTTTATAGCATCTAATTTTCTCTCTCTAAATTATAGTATTATAGTATTTTTATATACTCTATTTTTATACAGATATTCTATACAAGTTTGTGATTATTTGTGAATTAAACATTTTACTTTTTTTTTTTTTTATTCGCGTTGGTACTATTTTCACATCTTCAAAACTCTTAGTACAAAAATCCAAAGTGATCACACTTCTAACACAGCTAGTCATTCTTTCAAAACTTGATCTCATGCCTTCATTCTAATTGTACATATTTTCATTCTACATAATCACTGTTTCAAACACAAGATCATTGTGATATGTAATGAGAACATTTGGTTTAATCACTGAAACAACAGTATGTTCTTGTTTCAGTTTAGTACTTTTAACAATTAGTTCATTCAATAGCAAACAATACAAAATTCATGTTTCAAATCGCCCTTGATGCTGAAATAATTACACATGCTACAGATGCCACGTTAGAAAATACACTTACATTACCTAAATTACAAAATTGACATAAAATCCATAATGTTTGTAATAGTATCTATACAGTGTTATCAAAAGGTGTAAATTATGAAACAGTCATAATGTTCTGTGCTAGAACAGAGTTTCCTGCCAATACAGTAAATGTTCTCACTGTACCATATGACTGAATCTATACTGTAGTTGATCTTTACAGATGAAGGGTGAGTAACAGTAATGTGGCAGTCTCTACCAAGGTAATCTGTTTACAGTATCACATAGCATACTATAATGTAAAATTATGCTATCTGTCTCACTTCTTCTGAGTTCTGACGTATCTCTGATCAACCTGATTTTATACAGTCACTGACCGTTTCTTTTCCCTTACTCTGTCCTGCTGTGTGCACAAATTTCAAATCCCTGTGTATCTGTATCTCTCTCTCTCACTCACTCACTCTCACTCACTCACTCACTCTCACTCACTCACTCTCACTCACTCACTCACTCTCACTCACTCACTCACTCTCACTCACTCACTCACTCTCACTCACTCACTCACTCACTCACTCACTCACTCACTCACTCACTCACTCACTCACTCACTCACTCACTCACTCACTCACTCACTCACTCACTCACTCACTCACTCACTCACTCACTCACTCACTCACTCACTCACTCACAAAAAAAGATCATTCTGTATGATTTATAAGCTGTTTTCCTCATGGGGACCAAAAAACAAAAAAAAAAACGTCCAAACAAGGTCTAAAATTACCATCCACATACACACACACTTTGAAAATTATGGTCATCATCTAAGATCAATTGCTTATAATTCATTACATTTGATTATCCATATCAGAAATTGCAAATAATTTCAATAAAAACTATGCTTATAGAATGTGTATGTATATAAATCTATACCAAACGATTAATTGATTAACCATTAAGATCAGATTGATTAAATAATGGACAAATGTATTAAACTGAAAAGAATGGAAAAGAGATGCAAATGAAAATTTTGATAGTAATAGCATTATGAAAGGCAGTTACTGTGAATGAAACATTTATAAAGATTAAACAAACACTTATTTTGTGTAGTGAAAAGGATACTTTCTGATTTTGTGTATTGTACTAAGACAATTGAAAATATGCTGAAATGTTTGAAAAAAGTGCACTTTTAATGATCTGTTGTGATATTACTACTAAGAGTTTTGAAAATGTACCAATTGCTTGCGAAAAATGCACCAAAGCAATAAAAAAAAAAACCTCTAGTACAGTTGAGATATATGCAATACATACTGTACCTTTCATCACCCTTTGTAGATGGCTCACATTTCTCTCCAAAATTCTCTAGATCTTCCCAGATATCGCCATCATCATTATCATCTACTTTAGTGTTATTATCCTTTGCACTTTTCCTGTCCTCAGAGTTGAGGTCACTCAAGGCCATTGGTGGAAAATCAAAGAGGAACTCATTTTCAGGGTTTGTTTGTGTGAGGAAACCCGGAGGTGCCGAGCCACACTTGTTTCTGTCTGCTGAGCCTGACAAATGGCTTACTTCCTCTTTTTCTGAACGTTTCCTCCTTTCAAGGTGGGTCTCGCTCGTCTGTTTGCGGATCTTTGGCCTCACGACCATTTCGGACTGTGATGTTTCTTCAGGGTTCGTTTTTCCTGTGCTTTTATAGGAAACGGGTCCAGCGCTGGCTGTAGCCCCGTGACATTTCGGAGCTTGGTCTTCACAAACCAACAACTGGCCAACTTTCCTATTTGCTTTCACAGTTCTTTGAAAATCTGGTTCCTCGCTACGAAGTTCTGTTGAGTCTTTAGAAGGTGCCGTTTGCACTGAACGTTTACTTATTTTTGTAAAGACATCAGGATGTGAATCGTCAAGCGAATCTACATTTTCACCCAATCCACAAATACCATCAAGTCTCTTCTGAGCAGCCCGAGAGGGGTTTAAACTCAAGTCCTCCTCCTCAGCTCCGCTACTGTCAGGCTCATATGCATCAATGTTGATGTAGCTCAGAGCTTCCGGGTTGGGCCTGTGGGCTTCACTGATGGGCCAGACTCTAGCTCGATCACTTTTTTCTATACCAGACCAATATTGTCTATCATATGGCACAACCCGTTCACTCTTTGGTCTCTTGAAGTGGTTGGAGGGTGCTTTTAGAGCTCTACACAATGATGACTGCCTCCTGTTGTGGCCCTCTTGATTTGAAGCTGCGTTCAACTCAGAGCGCACCGAATTTGTGCATGGTGTCGGGAGGATAGTCTGAAGAACTGAAGAAATTTTGCCCTTTGACGCTAGAGGGAAAATGTTTCACTTATTACTCTTTTTCCTTCACTGGATACAAGTTTATTATTTGTATATAGAAAGTAAGTGTATACTATAGAGTGAAAGTCACAAAAAAATGTCCTGGTTACATTTCTCTCAAAAAAATCAAAGGAATATAATAAGAAACTCTATTTATACTTTTGTGTCTCATTCATGATGATTAAGTTTCCTCCAAAATTATAATTACTGTCAATAATTATACTCACTGTATAAAAATACTCATTCATTTTTGTAATACATTGAGAAAATCATCTTTTCTGGTCAATGATTATTATAAAAATTAAAAAGGTGTTTAAAATTGGCATAAACTAAAAGCAGTGCAAAAAAAAACTTAAAGGGTTACTTTACTCAAAAATGAAATTTCTGTAATTAAAGGTGCCATAGAACGCTTTTTCACAAGATGTAATATAAGTCTAAGGTGTCCCCTGAATGAATCTGTGAAGTTTCAGCTCAAAATACCCCTTAGATTTTTTTTTTATTCATTTTTTACACTGCCTATTTTGGGGCATCATTAAATATGCACCGATTCAGCACGCTTCCCCTTTAAATGCTCGCACTCCCAACCCCAAGCTCTTGACTCTATAATATATTGCATAAACAAAGTTCACACAGCTAACATAACCCTCAAAATGGATCTTTACAAAGTGTTCGTCATGCAGCATATCAGATCATGTAAGTATAGTATTTATTTGGATGTTTACATTTGAATGAGTTTGAGGCTATGCTCCGTGGCTAACGGCTAATGCTACACTGTTGGAGAGATTTATAAAGAATGAATTTGTGTTTATGAATTATACAGACTGCAAGTGTTTAACAATGAAAATGACGACTCTGGTCTCCGTGAATACAGTAAGAAACGATGGTAACTTTAACCACATTTAAAAGTACATTAGCAACATGCTAACAAAACATTTAGAAAGACAATTTACAAATATCACTAAAAATATGTTATCATGGATCATGTCAGTTATTATCGCTCCATCTGCCATTTTTCACTATTGTCCTTGCTTGCTTACCTGCATAAAGTCTGATGATTCAGCTGTGCCTTAAACATGGGCTGGCATATGCAAATATTGGGGGCGTACATATTAATGATCCCAACTATTGCGTAACAGTCGGTGTTATTGAGATTCACCTGTTCTTCTGAGGTCTTTTAAACAAATGAGATTTACATAAGGAGGAGGAAACAATGGTGTTTGAGACTCACTGTATGTCATTTCCATGTACTGAACTCTTGTTATTCAACTATGCCAAGGTAAATTCAATTTTCAATTCTATGGCACCTTTAAGTACTCACCCTCAAGTTGTCCCAAACCTGTAAGACCTTCGTTCATCTTCGAAACACAAATTAAGATATTTTTGATGAAATCCGAGAGGTTTCTGAACCATACATAGGCAGCAACATCATTGCACCATTTGAGGTCAAGAAAAGTATTAAAGACACTGTTAAAATAGTCCATGATACGCAGTGCAAGGCTTCTGTGTTTACGTTAGAAAGCTGGCTCAGTATTGGCTGAAGCTGTACATGTGAGCACCACGATGCATGCATGTGATGCTGACGCAGGAGCTGGCCAATAATTGAGTCGGGTAGAGAAGAAATTGTTGAATAAAGTTATTTTTGTTTACTTTTTTTGCGCAAAAAAAGTATTCTCTTCACTTCATAACATTACGGTTGAACCACTGTAGTCAGGTTGACACGTTTAATGATGTGTTTACTACTTTTCTGGATCTCAAAAGGTGCAATGACATTGCCGCCTATGTGTGGTTCAGAAACCCTCGGATTTCATCAAACATATCTTCATTTGTGTTCTAAAGATGAATGAAGGCCTTACTGGTTTGGAACGACAAGTAATTAATCTAACAGGCTTCATTTTCGTCATGAAAAACATATATTTTAGAGGTGAAATATGACCTGGGCATTTTTTGACTGTCACTCTATTAAACAAAAAGAAAAGGAAAAACATTTCAAACTACTTTCTACCCACCCTCATCATTCTCATATATATTTGCATAATAAAGTCAGATGGTCTCCTACAGGGTTTCCGTTTACACCTTTTAAAGGTGATGAATGCTCCACTCTAAAGTAGAACAACCCACACACGCATATTTCAGCTCTTCAAAATCCCTGTTACATTCCCAATATTACAAAGCTGTTTATTCACCATGAGAACCAGAAATCTCAAAATCCTTTCCTCCACTTTCGTTGATCACAGATTTCCAGTTTCTCAGGAATTGTTAGCTGAAGTGAGTAATTTTTTATTTTTTTTTTTAAGTTAAGTTTTTAAATAATTTAAGTAATTTTAATTAATATACTATAATATTTTAATACAAAAATCAGTGACAACTAAGGTATATTTAAATTAATTTTCAGAATAATATAAATAATCTGTGGTGCTATCAAAACTCTAGTTGGTTTGGCTTGATAATGGCTTGGCTTGAGTTTGGGGCAGTACTTTTGCAATTCCGTAGCCAAAAAAACGTTAGTTGAAGCATGTAATTTAAGTAGTTTCATCACCTACTAAATGTTTCCATCACCAATTGGTACATACCCACTGCCTGGTCCTTTTGACTACTCGTCTTCTCCATGTTTTGACAGTCCACACCAGATGTGGCTCTTTGTTTATCTGTAACCGGCCGGAAGCTGATATAAGCGTGTCTCCGTCCGTATCGCCTGCCTGAGATGGTCTGGTATCCTCCTGCTGGTTTGGGCCATGCAGACTTTCCTGCTTCTTGACCCATTCCTATGAGAAACAGAGATTAAAGGCCTCTTCACACCAAAGACGATAACTACAAAGATTACTATATTAGCATTCACACCAATAGATGTTCTGTTTATTAAAAGCATGCTGCAGTTTAATTACTTGAGCTCTTTAAAATCTGGTGGATTCTGATTGGATGTCAATGTTCTGAAAGTGATTCCAACGATATCATTGATATGTCATCACAATCATTATAGTTGTGGTGTTGACTTCCCTGTTCTAAGAGAATTAAAATGATTATTAAAAGTTTATCCCCTGGTTCACAGACAAAGGATAAAGCCTAGTCCTAGACTAAAATGCATGCTTGAACTGTATTAACTGAAAGCAACTTCTTAAAATATGTCAGTGCCATTGTTTTGTCTCAAGATGCACACCTGTAATGTTTTTTTCTAAGGCATGTTTATAAAAGCTACCTAAATGTCCTAATTGAACTAAGGCCTAATCCTGGCTTAATCTAAGCCCTGTCTGTGAAACCAGGCCCAAGGTTATTGAAGTTATTGTCCTTGGTGTGAATAGGCATTAAAGGGGTAATTCACCACTGGCAAGACAGGCTTTTAATCTTGTCAAAGCATTGGAAAAGTGAACTTTTTTCTTCTTCTGAAATTGGTACTCTAACTACAGAAAAAAAGGAGAGCTGTTGTGTTTTTTTTTTGCCAAAATCTTCACTTGTAGTTTTTAAAAAAAGCCCTGGAGCTTTCAAAAGTCCACTGGATGATGCAAAATGATGTTTTGCACTTTTACTGACAAATAAAAAGGGATATTTGTGTGCAGGTAACATGGAGAATGAGTACAAATTATTCATTATTAAATTATTCAATTATTCACCAACATTGTAGCAATACAAATCTGATGGAAAAATCTGCAAACGTATCCTTTATGCGTCCACAGTACAAAAGCACTTCTAATATTGAGTTCTTCTTTTAATTTAAATAAAGGCTCTTCCTATAGCTATTCTATTATAAAAAACTTCTTCTCGTTTCTGTGTTTTAACTTAATTTGCACTCTTGTAACTCAGCCTTGTTATCCTATTAATATTGTTGTCATGTGTGATGAATTGCTTCCTCATTTGAGGCATAAAAGCATTGGTTAAAATGTAACAATGTAAATGAAAAAACATGGTGTGACACCTGATACACCAAATCACACAATTCATCCGCATATGTAAATGTTGCACAATGGTTTGTTACACAGGCCTAAAACAAAGAAGATTAAATTGTGACCAGTAAGCTTTTCCATCTTTGATGCTGAATCGCAGCTGTCTTTTAAGCATTGATTCAATCCTTTATTAAAACACATCCAGTTCAGGTCTTGGGGCCTCTACTAATTAATCATGGGTGTTTATTAAATACAGGAAATATCCCAAATGTGCAATGCAGTGCTACTCCAGGACCAGGATTATGAAGAATTAAAGCTTTCTAAACCTATGACAGATCACATTAATGCTGAACAGAGTAACATCAAGGAAGTTACTAAGCACAATCTGATCAAAACGCATCACTGTCATGTTATTGTCTATGTAACGTTAGTTTGCAGCAAACACATCACACCCGTCAACATTACGCATTAAGGCATTTGACATATGCTATCGCCTGGCACAATACCTCAAAAACAATTAATACAACTTACAACGCCCTAAAACAGCTTTTTATCTCTAGAAACACACACATCTCGTGATTCATATGATCAGCTGGATCAATTCAGTCGACTACGGGCCCACATACAAGTTCAGAGCAGCTAACAAGCTAACTAATGTTAGTCGACAAGCGCTGCTGCTTCTAGGGCGTGGATTATAATGTTTGCTAACGCTTTTATTCCTCCAGTTTCACGCAGAAAACTCACACAATGTTTTGGTTTAGGAAATGTGTCGTCTGTTAAAGGACTGTACCTGTGTTCCTGGATGCCTCCTGTGTCAACTAAACTCTGCGAACGTCACCGTGAAACTTAATAGTCACGTGACACATGTCCACCAATCAACTGAGAGTATAATTGTCAGCATTATAATCGGGTCCAGCTAGGCAGCTGTAAGCCAACTGCAACACCACGTGTGCAATTTAAAGCCCACCTGGAAAACAGAGAGCAGACAGGGTAGAATGGGGATGAAGTTGGATGGGATGGGGTGGGATGTTACAGGAAAGGGCAGGATAGGATAAATGTTTGGACAGACACTGTATGTAAGTTCAGGATGGATTAAAGGTGCCCTAGAATCAAAAATTGAATTTACCTTGGCATAGTTGAATAACAAGAGTTCAGTACATGGAAAAGAGTTTCAAACTCCATTGCTTCCTCCTTCTTATATAAATCTCATTTGTTTAACAGACCTCAGAAAAACGATGAATCTCAACATAACACCGACTGTTACGTACGTGCATTTGCATATGGGAGCGCGCGATTTAAAGGGGAAGTGCGCTGAATCGATGCATAGTTAATGATGCCCCAAAATAGGCAGTTAAAATAATTTATTTAAAAAAATCTATGGGATATTTTGAGCTGAAACTTCACAGACACATTCAGGGGACACCTTAGACTTATATTACATCTTGTAAAAACTGGTTCTATGGCACCTTTAAAGAATTTGTTCACCCAAAAATTTAAATAATGTAATTTATTAATTCATCTTAGGAACACAAATTAAGATCGCGTATCAAGCTGACAAACTGCTGAAATCACATGACTTTGGTGCTCTGAACCACTGATTTGATTCGTAAAGCTCTGAAGCTTCATGAAGCAGTGTTTTGAAATCGGCCATCACTTGATATTGATAAAAAGTCATTCTAGGGGGTTTTTTTGGTTCACAAAAAATATTCTCGTCGCTTTATTATATTAAGGTTGAACCACTGAACTCACATGAACTGATTTAAATATTTTTTTAGTACCTTTATGGATCTTGAGGGAGGAAGTAACCCTTTAATTGTATGAAACTGAAAAGGAATTGAACATTTTGTGCTTCATAAAATATTAAGTGAATGTGTCTAGGCCAGGAAATTACTATTACTATTATTTTCAGAAAAATACAGCACTGCCAAACACCCTGAAACATAAAAAATCTAATGATTGGTGGAAACACAATATATAAACATTTACACAATATATAAATATATATATTTTTTTACATGATTATCTAATAATTTATTAACAAAAGCCAATATTTTAACTGTCATAAAACATAATACAATAACAATAAATAAACGTTTAGTTATCATACATATTTTCACATTAACCTTATTAATCCTATAAAGAACATAACAAAACAGCACTGCTGCCCTGAAACATTAGAAATCTAATGGTTGGAGAAAACATGTTACACAGTATTTAAACAATTTACCTGATTATCTAAGAATTTATTAAGTCATATTTTAACTGTCATAAAATATAATACAATAACAATAAATAAACATTTAGTTATCATAACCTCCCTATTTTTACATTACAGTTTTTTTTTTACAATTGCTTACATACTAAAATTAAAAATAACACAGTTACTGGAACTCTATACACTCAATCAGCAAAACCTTAGCCCAGATATGCACAACTATAAGCACACTTTATGCAAAACACTACACATCTTGTTTTGCACAACACTAAACACACTTCTCTACATTAGACACAGAAATCTATCATAATGTTCTTTGCCATTTCAAGACACTGCTTTCCAAAATACCACGCCTTTAAACCAGTTGATCAAACATGGCCGTCAGGTGTGCAGACACATAGGTGCTTAACTGTAAACTCAACAATCAGGTGCAAGTACTATAAAAAGGCAAAAGATGAGTTTAAGTGTCTTCAACAAAATGGAAGGCAATGTTGCAGTAAGAGGGAGAGTGAGAAACATCATTGGCCACAGAGCTATTTTGAATGTCCCGGGACAGCATGGTGGTAACACCACAATGTATGTTGCAATCACGCAGAATGGGGTCCTCCACCAGCATGCCAGCTGAGGCCCTTACAACACGGCCCACATATTCGCATTTTAGAAAGACTACACAAAATCATCACAGCAGAAGCCCAAAGCAGATGAGATACATTGTCATATAAATTTCCACAATTTTCACTCCAATACCACTGTTCCTTTTTCCCTAACGTTTTTTATTTTTTTATTTTTTGGCATGGAAGGTTTACAATCTCTAGTCCTATGTCAGGATATTGCTTATTCAAGAGAAGGCCTGACCTAATTGATGCAGGGTCTGTGCAAGGATTGATTCGCCATTCAAGAAGATTATTCCCTCGCTGTCTTGCGTGAGAGGACATCGCCTGTGATGTGGATGAAGTGCTATGGCCAGATCCAGCTAGGACAAGAGATGATGCTTAGGTTTTTTTTCAATTTTTTTTTTTTTTTCATTTCAAATCATGCTTTTATTTTGTCTCCACAAATGTTTTTGTTCGTGTAATATGTTGTATTTAGAATATGTTCTGTTCTTTCAGTGGAAAATGCAACCTTTGGAAAGACATGGATGTATGGAATGGTTTCATGGTGAGAAATAAATATTTTCATCAATGTGCAGTACTGATCTTGTGTGTTTTTTGTTTGTTTGTTTGTTTGTTTTTTTGGTCAATATATTCATGTACTTTACTCTAACAATATCTCTGAAAAAATCAAACCCAGGCATCATTAGAAAAGTATAAAAGTTACAAGTGTTTAAGATTGAGCACAACAGTGTGTAAATGAATCAAACAGAATCAGAATGTAAAATCCCCAGAGTTAAATCTACTCTACTCAGAGTACATACTGTATGGTCCCTCTCTAAATAGTGTTAAAATAACACTGAAGCAGAGTTAAAGTTAATAAGATAATTAAGCAATTAATAAGGCTGTGACTGAAGTCAGTTGTAGTGTTTGGCTGCGTCCGGAATCTGGAAAATGCTGCCTTCTGAGGAAACATTTCAAGGTAGTAAGGCATCAAGGCACGTCTGAATCCAACGTTAGCGTCACTTCCTGTCTCATGAGATACCTTTCTCAAATCGATTTTTGAAGGAAGCATGGATGTATCCTTAGCTGCCTTTGATATCCCACAATCCTGTGCTTTCCATTCTGTGACAGTTGAGCTAGAAAAATAAAGATGGCGTCCGAAAGTTGTGTTTGCTGCTCAGTTTGTGTATAAATGTACGATTTTGACCAACATATTTCAATTTTGATATCATTTCTATCGAGAAATTACTACTGTAATAATTAAATATTTGTTTAGTTCTCACCAAAGCTCACGCTATATTGCTGTAGATCATTAAACTGTTACGCTGCCTCAGAAGTCTGTCCGAAATCAATTTCGTGAGGTACCTACATGCACAAACGCTGCCGTAAAAGTCATTCTCTTATAAAACAGCGAGGCAGCAAGACAGCTACCTAGGTTTTCGGACGCAGCCCTTGTGTTTCTCTTTTCTTCAGTGATTCTGCTTGTTAACAGCAGGTGTTCATCACTAATGCACAATCATCACTTAATTAATTGCTTAATTATCTCATTAACTTTAACTCTGCTTTAGTGTTATTTTAACACTATTTAGAGAGGGACCATATGTACTCTGAGCAGAGTTGATTTAACTCTGGGGATTTTGCTGTGTACGGTGTCAAAGTTGGGTTTTGTTAAATTAATGTAAAGTTTTGAAGGAAGCATTTAATTTGGCAAAAGATCTGAGGTGTTTTTGCAATTGCACATGGCTATCTTTGCTTAATGACTAGAGAGAACATCAGCTTCAGTTTGGATCCAGCCTCTTAAGAAGACCTCAGATGACCAACACCTATGAAGAGACGGCGCCAACAATTTCTATATACTAATTATTGTTAATGAAATTCATTTTTCCAGGAGCTCATTGCTTCTACCTTCAGTTAAACTGCTAAGAGTGATTGTAAATTAATTGCCTAAATGATTACATTATTTGCTAACTGCATTCCTTAAATTGTGATGTTGACATGCATTTTCTGTAAAGCTGCTTTGAAATATGTATCGTGAAAAGCGCTATACAAATAAATGTGAATTTAATTGAATTAAACTTTTAAAATTGTGCTTAAGCAATCGTAAAAAACTGTAATAAAAGTCAATATATTTTAACTGGCATAAAATATAATACAATACCAATGAAAAAAGTTTAGTTATCATAAATTACATATTTTCACATTAACCCTATTAATCCTATAAAGAACATAACAAAACAGCACTGCTGCCCTGAAACATTAGAAATCTAATGATTGGAAGAAACATGTTATTTACACACAATTTACCTGATTAGCCTATCTAAGAATTTATGAAGTCATATTTTAGCTGTCAATACATTTTATCTGGCATAAAATATAATACAATAACAATAAATAAACATTTAGTTGTCCTAAACTCCCTATTTTTACATTAAAACAACCAAAAGCACATTTCTATAGATGTGTAGCAGAATTATCAAAATCTGTCAAATGGGGCTGAGGAAAATGATACAATTATGTGGAGGTACATTTATTCTTACACAAATAATTCGAGATCTCTGGGACTCTACAGACAGTAGAATCAGTCTCAACAGAAATTTGACTGAAATACATGGGCTCGCCTGAGTGTGTGTGTGTTTGTGTGTGTGTGTGTATGAGTGATGTGTTCTCTCGTTAGGCGGCGCAACTCCACACTCACTTTTCCTCTGTCAGTATACTGTAGCACAGTAAGCGCAGGAAGGGGGCAGGGTTCGCGCTTTTCCTTTGCCTGTTTGACCATCACAATCTGCTGAATCACACAAACTCTTCCGCATCGTCAAAACTTTGAAGACATATCGCAGTGGATAGTAGTCCGTGGATACATAACGCGACATTCCCCCGCCGTCAGACAGAGAAGGTGTCCCCGTCCGTGCAACTCTTCATGGCGAAAAGACCTTTCTTTTTCACTTCTGCCTTCTGTCACCTACGGGACCACCGTTCTCGAGACACAAGCCTTTAAAAGTTTGCCTTTCATGTGAATGTACAGGACTCGTACGAGAAATGAAGCTCAGCAGACAGTTCACAGTTTTTGGCAGTGCCATATTCTGTGTGGTGGTATTTTCCTTGTACCTGATGTTGGATCACTTAGATTATAGCAAAAACCCAAATGGAGAGAGAGTTCAAAACGTAAGTACTCCATGCGCTGTCTTATCCTTATCGATACATTGTGTTATATAAAGAGTGCTGTCAGCAGATGTGTTTCTGTGTTGAAGCTACTGGACTTATAATAATAATAAACTCGATGGTGTGGTGGATAAAATACACTTATTAGTTTGAATTGATAGTTTGCTTCTTTCCAAGTGACATTACACTATTAAAATAATACACTGGCACAAAGATGGCTGTGTGAGTAAGTCAAGCCCGCATTTCCTGTTTTTCTCAAATACTTTATCGTGTTATTTTAATTAAATAATTTAGAATCTCAATACTGTCTTAACTCAGAAAGCGAATTAAAAGAGAGGTTCTGTTTCGATTTGGACAGTGAACTGAGCTCAAAGGTCATTTCCTCTTAGTCTCCTGCGTTTATACAGTACGTTGTTTCACAATCCTACCGAGCTGCCTATCTAGTCTGCACAGTGTTTCCTGCTGAATTTCTGTTTGTTTTTAACTTCCATATTTGGTCCTACATATGTTAGGTATTTGGATAACATATTGTGCATATATACACTACTGTGCAAAAGTCTTAGGCACGTCAGTATTTTCAAACAAACTAAATCCAGAAGAACCGTAGACGCTTGAAGAAACCGACCTGCAAAGATACAGTACTGTGAAGAGTTTTAGGCACTTGTGTAAAAATGCTTTCATAAATAGATTTTATTTATGAATTAACTTCTATTTACTAAATAAAATCAGTATTTGGTGTGACCACCCTTTGCATTTAAAACAGCTCTTGTCCAGGTACACTTGGGCATCAATTTTCAGGTAGCTTTGCAGGTCGGTTTCTTCTGCATCTTGGAGACACAGTCCTTCTGGATTTAGTTTGTCTCAGTTTCATCTGTTTCTTCATGTAATCACAGACGGATTCGATAATGGTGAGATCAGATCTCCGTGTGGAGCACCGGCTATCGTCAGACTCCTTGTGCATTCAAAAATCTCACTGGATTATTACAATTAATGGCAAAATGAATGTTTGGAAATGTGAACTGATATTTCCTACTGACACACTACAGCAAAAGAGATAAAATACTGGCTTAAAACATTTTTTGAGGGTGAAAATACTGACGTGCCTAAGACTTTTGCACAGTACTGTATGTATATAAATATATATATACACTATATATACACACTTCCCTCCAAAAGTTTGGAAACGCCCTAGAAAAGTGGGGTTTTGGACAATATTGACATGAATCCTTTTTAATTTGTGATAATTTGGCACTGATAAGGGACAACACAAACTACGAAAACATATTTTATTATATAAACAGTTTATACATAGAATAAACTTACATTTTTGATTCATCAAAATATCCACCATTAACAGCTCTCTGACCTAAACTGGGTTCTAATTGGTTCATTGTATACTAAACTTAATTGGCAATCAATTGTTGAAGCTATTAAGGTGTGCTGACCCAAAAATCTTTTACAAACCAAGTTTAAACCAGTAACCAGGCATCACAGCTGGCAAAGGGGCATGTCTGACTTTGACATGTAGATATTGCCATTATTATGTAATCAAAATGAAAATTATTATTGCTGGTCTTCAATGATAATGTCAAGTTACTGTAATGTATTTGCACCAAAAAATGATAAGGATTTATGCTGATATCGTCCAAAACCACACTTTGCCAGAGGTGTTTCTAAACTTTTGGAGGGCAGTGTATATGTATATGATATATACACAGTCAAACCTAAATTTATTCAGACACCTTGAACATTACATTCATTAATATAGTTTCTTTACTATATATAAAAAATGGTAATAACTTAAAATGTGTCAGAAAAAAAATGTAATCTTAATTATGTCAGATAACACTTCAGCAAAACATGGTCAGGTCAAAGTGTCTGAATAATTTTTGGTTCCAATTTTTTTTATCAATTTTACTGGTAGTCCACTGTATGAAGAATTTTTGGGTATAATATGTCACAGTTTACTTTATTTTACTATCCTCAATTGCAATCTTCCAATTCAACTTCCTGTATATATAATTACAATCAACATATATCAACAATCAACTATTTTTTATGGAATATTGCCATATTTATTATAAATGATTTATCCATTCATTTACCCACATCATTATTTTTGTTAAATTCATGTGGACTTGTAATCTTTAATTAAAATAACTTCCCATCCCTCTTGTTACTACATCTCTTCTCTGTTGACGTGTTTACTCTGAGGACGTCTCAACTGAAAAAAACGTAGTATTGGAAGTATTGGAATTGTTTGTGGTACACAGTCTTCATCTCATTGTTAAAATGTGCAATTAAACCAATCAGCTACATTGGCTGCATCTGAAATCACATACTTCCCTACTATATATTAGGTGAAAAACAGTATGCAACAAAAGAAGTATATTCACAGCACTCATAAAAGAGTAGGCAAAAAGTACCCAGATGACGTACTACTTCCAGTGAGATTCTGAAATGTGCATACGATGGACACTTTACTATCTCATCAGGCTACGGGAGAGGATTTGTGAATGACAGTAAAGTGATGCTGATGCTGGTAGGTCACATGAACATACTTTTTTGGCAGTTGTGAAGTAATTACTTATTCAAAATAAGTACCTACTCAAGAGAGTATGTTGGACGCAGCCACTGTCTTTACTCAGAGTAAAGAGTAAATTATCTTCCAATTCAACTTCCTGTGGGTGTGACCACTTCCGTTGAACTCATGAATCGAAAGAGAGTCAGTTCTAAAGTTCTCAATTTTGGCTAACCCTAGTAAACTGCCAGTTGTCTATTTGGATTTTTTAAAATGTATGTTTTCAGAAACAACAATGCTATGTTGGAGCATATCTCTGATGTGCGCAGAGGGTTAAAAATGACAGCCGATATTATGATGTTTTGGATGTTTCTGCTAACCCTAATCCAAGTCCTGTAGTATTTGCATTTGCATTGTTTATTTGAAATCCAATAGACTAACCCTAAACCTACACTTAAAACTGTGGCAGCTGCAAATGTGAATCACCTGAGATTTTTTTTTAAGGTGTAGCAATTATCTTCTTTGTTGTTGATGTACAGTGGTATGGCAAATATTCAAACACCTCATTTGAATGACTTTTGAGAGCCACAGCTGAAAGTGGGAGAGTTTGAATCGAATGTTGTAAATTTGAATCTCTTCCTTTTTCACAAACATGGTGCTTGTGCCTGATCTGGAAAATTTGCAGGCCAGATGCGGTGTTAAATTACTTTGGATGTTAAAATGTATTTTCAAAACCCGTAAGGCTCATAAACAAAGTCTGCAATGCACTATGGTTATTTGCGTTTATGTTATGTTGTAATGTGTTCAGTTACGTCATTGTCTGAATTTTGTGCTGGAGGGCTGCGTGATCCTGTCCAAAGCTGTGTTAAAACTCACCATTTTTCTCTGTTTTACAGGGCCAGCTTGGTATTCTGCAGGACAAAATAGACCATTTAGAAAGACTGCTTGCAGAGAACAATGAGATCATTGCCAACATCAGGGACTCTGTAATTAACCTGAGAGAAACTGTGAAAGATGGGAAAATGTTTCCTGAAGGGAACATGAGTCAGGGGAACCTGGAATTGCTGCTCCCTGCTCCTGCGCTGCTCCCCATCCACTCAGAGGACTGCCAGTTTGCAGCACGGACGTACTCCAAGGCAGCGGATGGAGTACAGGTATAGAGGGAGACAGGTTAAGATTAAGTGGACCAATTGATTATTGTCAGGGCTCAAAACCTAAGGATTTCTTCTGCTTGCCCTGTCAGGCCAGTGGTTTATATTTCTACCTGCCCTGATTTCTATCTGCCCAATATTTTGTCTGGCTCCAACACAAAAAGGATACATTTTATTTTTACCAACACATTTTCTGTGTCAAAAACAAATGTATTTGATTTTAATTAATTGAAAAATAATGAATATAATACATGATTATATATATATAATATTTTCAACATTGATGATAATAAGAAATGTTTCTTGAGCACCAAATCAGCATATTAAAATTATTTCTGAAGGATCATGTGATATTGAAGACTGGAGTAATGATGCTGAAAATTCACAGGAATGAATTACATTTTAAAATATATTCAAATAGAAAACAGTTATTTTAAATTGTAATAATATATCACAATATAACTGTTTTTACTGTATTTGTAATCATACAAGTGCTGCCTTGGTGAGCATAAGTGACTTCTTTAAAAAACTTAAAAAATCTTACCAACCCCAAACCATTGAATGGTAATGTAAATAGTTTACATATTTATACTTTTATTAAAGTTCTCCTAAAAAACAAAACAAAAAAACAAACAAGTTACAACAATTTTCAATAATAATTATTACATTTTAAAGCTGCTGTCCGCAACTTTTTTTGTATAATGATATAATTATATAACGTACAGTATAATTATACAATTGTACAGTCTCATTATTATATAATGAGACTGTACAAAATGAATCCATTTTCCATGTTTTTGTCTTACCCTGAATCATTATGGTACACTTATAATAAGTGTTTATATTCGGACTAATTCAGACCGGACTGGTAGGACCTGCCGCAGAGTATCACAGTAACTGCGTGACTCGCCATAGACATACATGGAGAAAAGTAGCTCCGGGTACAATGTTCTTCCGCAAGAAGCGTGCAGTTCTGTTTATTAACCACTAGAAAATCGCAGACTGCAGCTTTAAGCAAAAAGAGCTGGAAATAAACTAGCTTTTTATAACTGTCTGTAAATAACATTTGCATGAATCATCTGTAATAAAACTCATTCTGATGGCAAGTAATTAAAGGGTTAGTTCACCCAGAAATGAAATTTCTGTCATTAATTACTCACCCCCATGTTATTCCACACCTGTAAAACCTTCGTTCATCTTCAGAACACAAATTAAGATATTTTTGATGAAATCCAATGGCTCAGTGAGGCCTGCATTGACAGCAAGACAATTAAGACTTTCAAATGCCCAATGCTACTAAAGACATATTTAAAACAGTTCATGTGACTACAGTGGTTCCACATTAATGTTATGAAGCGATAAGAATACTTTTTGTGCAGCAAAAAAACTAAATAATGACTTTATTCAACAATATCTAGTGATGGCCGATTTGAAAACACTGCTTCATGAAGCTTCAAAGCTTTACGAATCTTTTGTTTCGAATCAGTGGTTCGGAGTGTGTATCAAACTGCCAAAGTCACGTGATTTCAGTAACAAAGCTTCGTTACATCATAAACATTTTTAAATTTCAATGGTTTACCACTGGAGGGCATGACTTTTTTCAGTTTGATACATGCTCCGAACCACTGATTCGAAACAAAAGATTCGTAAAGCTTCAAAGCTTTATGAAGCAGTGTTTTCAAATCGCCCATCACTAGATATTGTTGAATAAAGTCATTATTTAGTTTTTTTGGCACACAAAAAGTATTCTCATCTCTTTATAACATTAAGGTTGAACCACTGTAGTCACATGACCTGTTTTAAATATGTCTTTTTGAAAGCATTTGAAAGTGTTAATTATCTTGCTGTCAATGTAGACCACACCGAGCCATCGGATTTCATTAAAAATATCTTAATTTTTCTTACGGGTGTGGAATGACACAAGGATGAGTTATTATTGACAGATATTTCATTGTTGAGTGAACTAACCCTTTAATGAGGGATAAGGAAGTTGACATTATAACTAAAACCTCAATATGATCATCTTTTTGTAAGACATACTGTACACAATAAAACCACACTAAGCATATGGGTTAACTACTTTAACTGAAAATTTAAGGGTGTTCACAAGTTATCTCGTGTTTTATATGTTGTGTTACTATCATGAATCAGGAAGAGACTCATTATCAATTTTAAAGGTGCAAAACAGTTTTGCTATTTTTTCTGCACAGTATACTTAATAAAGATTTTTTTTTTTGTGAACGATGGTTCAGTAAACATGAATAAATCAAAGTCAGAGAGATTCGTTTTCCAGAGACCCCACTGGCTGTTCTTTGAAGATTGAGAAATATTTCAGTGCCTGAATTGTCACTCTTCCAGACTAGTTTTTGCATATTTTTGCATGTGTGTTTGTTTGTAGCTTGCATTTTTCCTTTAACCCTATTACATTGTTAATTGTTTTACATGGGGACGTGATGTAATATAAGCATTTACAGGTGCAACTGAATATATTGGTGTTTTTCCTCCTGTCAGGAAAAAAAATCACTGCTGAATGACCAAACATTTTTGAATGACCAAACACTAGAGTTGTGTGGTGGTGCTTGTCAATTCAGTTTAATTCCTGTCCAAATCTTTGGGTTTACATGCAGGAATTACTTAAAAGAAAATCAGTTTCTTTTTTTGCTTCAAAGAATAGAGAGCTGAAGTAAACTATGGCCACATTCACACTGCAAAGTTTAAGGAATGTCATCAGGACATACAAGAAAAAAAGTCATTCTTGTGCATGATTTACTAATTAGTTCTCTAGATTCGTTACTAAATCGTCCAGATGATTTACTATTTCGTTCCCTCTGTTTATAAATCGTACACATAATTTACTGTTTGGTTCCCTCGAATTAAAGATATGTTTAAAGAAAGTTTTTGTCAGAGCCTTGTTATTCTTAATTTTGACATTAATTTTCATTTTTACACCAGACATATCGGTTTAACATATCGGTTATCGGTCTACTTGATCTGTAATTATCAGTGTCGGCATCGGCCCTGAAAAACCCATATCGGTTGACCCCTAAAATCTTGCGCATGATTTGCTATTTTGTTCCCTTGATTTGCTAAATTGTGCACACACGATTCACTAATTCCTTCCCTTGATTTAGTAATTCTATTTAGCAATTCGAGGGAACGAATTAGTAAATCATGTGCACGATTTAGCCTACTATTTTTTTCCTGCAATATTAAGTATCAGAACACCTTTCAATGAATTGACATTTGAACAAGTTTCATCACACTGAAGCAATGCAGACGTCATCCTGAGAAAAATATTACCATCAAAAAAGTGCTTTTGTTCTCATAATTGTAAATTAATTTGATACACTTTCATATGATACACTTTCATAACTAATAAATATTGATGTACATGTCCAGTATTATGAACTGACTGAAAGTCCAGTAAAATGATGTTCTCTCCTGCTTTATTTCAGATGCTGGATGTTTATGATTTGCTCAGCTTTGATAACCCTGATGGTGGAGTATGGAAACAAGGCTTTGATATCTCTTATCAAGCTGATGAATGGGACGCTGAGCCACTCCAAGTCTTTGTTGTGCCCCATTCACATAATGACCCTGGTGAGTCATAAAGTTTGTTGACCATTGTCATGTGTTTGTAGTCAGTGAGAATCACCATTTATCAAGTACACAGATGTGTTTATCTCAGGTGTTTTGGTCTGATGTTTGTATTTGATGAATATTACAAATGTTTGCGATTGACGGCTGAAATTCGATTGGCTGCAGACACGAGTATGGGTTAAATTCAGGGATGTGTATGAGTAACTGACTAGTTGAGTAATTGTGCACAAACTAGTTGTCAGGGTCAGGTTCTGTAATAAATGTATGGCTCAGGAAATACACAATACACAGGAGAAACACAACGACATAACATAGATGACACTAAACAATGAACTGAATACACAGATGATTATTATAATTATGGGAACAGGTGTAAACTAATTAAGAACCAAGGAGATTAACTAGGAACTCAAACAGGCAGGCATCAAGGTTTTAATAATGTATTAGTAAATGTTGAAATTAACATTAACAAAGATTAATAAATGCTGTATTAGTGCAGTTCATTGTAAGGACCATTGTAAGGACTGTTCATTGTAAGGACTTGTCTATTACCACCCACTGCAACTTAAAGGTGCCCTAGATTCAAAAATTGAATTTATCTTGGCATTGTTGAATAACAAGAGTTCAGTACATGGAAATGACATACAGTGAGTCTCAAACTCCATTGTTTCCTCCTTCTTATATAAATCTCATTTGTTTAAACGACCTCCGAAGAACAGGCGAATCTCAACATAACACCGACTGTTACGTAACAGTCGGGGTGTACGCCCCAATATTTGAATAATGCCAGCCCATGATGTTCCCAACATTATAAAAGGTATTAGACAAGGGCAGCCAGTTAACATCTGGAGCAGCACACAGCCGAATCATCAGACTAGGTAAGCAAGAACAACAGCGAAAAATGGCAGATGGAGCAATAATAACTGACATAATCCATGATAGCATGATATTTTTACTGATATTTGTAAATTGTTTTTCTAAATGTTTCGTTAGCATGTTGCTGATGTAGGCTACTGTTGACTAAAGTTACCATCGTTTCTTACTGTATTCACGGAGATAAGAGCCGTCGCTATTTTCATTTTTTAAACACTTGCAGTCTGTATAATGCATAAACAGAACTTCATTCTTTATAAATCTCTTCAACAGTGTAGCATTAGCCGTTAGCCACGGAGCCCAGCCTCAAATTCACTCAGAATAAAACTTTTAACATCCAAATAAATACTTTACTCACATAATTCGAAGCATGCATACAGCATGCACGAACATCTTGTAAAGATCCATTTGAGGGTTATATTAGCTGTGTGAACTTTGTAAATGCGCTGTAATATAGTCGACAGCTCTTGTGGCAGGAAGCTCGCGTCTTAAAGGGGCGGCGCCGAGTGTAAATCAGTGCATTGTTAATGGTGCCCCAAAATAGGCAGTTAAAAAAATTAATTTAAAAAAAATCTATGGGGTATTTTGAGCTGAAACTTCACAGACACATTCAGGAGACACCTTAGACTTATATTACATCTTGTGAAAGAACGTTCTTGGGCACCTTTAAACCAACGACAGAAATAAGCGCAGTTATAATAACAAAATATGGGGGAGAGCGTTGCTATAGTGTGACAATGTTGTATTGCAATAGAGAGCACATTAATGTTAATACCAAATCAAAACTAGTTTGCACATCATTTGTAATGAGAGTTTAATGACAATATCTGATTATGGTTACACTTCAAATAGTTACAAAATAGATGTATGAGATGATAAAATCATATACCATTAATCGTACCCAGCATGTATGTAAAAAGTTATTTGAAAGTTAGAGAGAGTGAAAGAGAAAGACAGAGAGAGAGAGTGAGAGAGAGAGAGAGAGAGAGGGCCAGACAGTGCCCAAGAGAAGCGGCAAAGCAAGGAGAAGGCAGCCCAAGAAAAAGAAGAGAGAGTAAAAAGAGACAGAGCAATAATTACAATCTTATTTTATCCCTTTCTTGACCATGTGACTGAAACCTAAATGTGAGACATTCAAACTGACCAATCAGAAGATTAAAACTTCCCCCACTGCACTAAAGGTGTGACAATTCGTAGACCCCCGATGTACATATATCTTGGTCTACAGGCCTTCATCACTATCAACACCTTTATGCCTTCCAAAAGGCCCTTGTAGCAAGAGAGAGGGGGATGAAACTGTTCATTTTAAAATATCTTTGGATATTTTCAACCTTACAAAATGTTAACTAATGTAGTTAACTAATGTTAACTAATAATACTAATGTTACCACTTCATACCACAATATGTGCATACGTCGGCGCCGATGGCCTCATGGGCAGCGCGCCAACATGTAGAGCCAATGCGCTTTGGGCGACCCGAGTTTGAGTCCCAGCTCGTGGTCCTTTCCCGATCCCGTCCCCCTCTCTCTCTCTCTCTCCCACTTCGCTTCCTGTCTAATCACTGTCCTATCATAATAAAGGCAAACACGGCAAAAAATAAATCTTAAAAAAAAAAAAAAACAATGCGTGCATACTCTTCTGATGACGAAATTCACGTCACACGCACTGTATGCTGACCCTTGCATACGTTTTGAAAGTGAAGTGTACTTTGGGCTTTAGCATGTGTGAATTACCCGAGTCTGTGTGTCTCTCAACCGTTTCTCTACTAATAGCGAAACTGCAAGTTTATCTGCTCAAAGCACAGCGCTGTTTTTACCTTGCTAGTGATAAATGTCATGTAGCTTTTACTTTAACTATTTTACTGATGAAATCAGTTGTCTGTGATGTCGGCGTATGTCTGTGTGTTTGAGTGGGAGCAGTTTATGTGCTTTTCATACATAATAAAACGTAATTTGGTGGCAAAAAACATGGAAATAATTTGTTGTTTTTATCCTATTTGTTTACCATATTTATTTGATTGGTCATTGTCATTGTGGGTTTTGGTT
This sequence comes from Chanodichthys erythropterus, assembly GCF_024489055.1. NCBI lineage: Eukaryota > Metazoa > Chordata > Actinopteri > Cypriniformes > Xenocyprididae > Chanodichthys > Chanodichthys erythropterus. Next base: position 5,741,442 of record NC_090233.1, on the reverse strand, counting down.
CTTTTGCTGTTGTAGGTTGTAAGGACCTTTGAAATAACTGAAATCATTTGGCAAAGTGATATGGAACTATAATGCGGTCAAGACCTGCCTGGAACTAATTTGGCTGTGCATTTCCCTGAAAATAATTGCACAGCTTAGAACGTTTGTCAACCAATCAGATTCAAGCATTCAACAGCCACAAAGAATAAACTGATAACTATATCTATCTGAAAAAATAAATCAACAAAACATAGTAATTTTCAATATTCAGCCTATATCTAGAAGTGCATATTGCATGTTCTTTGTGTGTCTGTGTGAATGAGCAGTGCAGTTTCGTCTACACATACTCAAGCACGCATGACACTTATTCTGTCATTTTACTGAACACATGAACTTCATCTCTAGAGCTGCTCACAGTCACTTCACAAGCATTTCACCATTTCATTTGAGAAAAAAACTATCGTCAAATACAAAATAAACTCAAAAATCATCTACAACCTGCCAAAATAAAAGTTTCATTTAACTTGAAGAAATTATGACTGAAATATTATTTTATTTCATAGTACTTCTCAAAGAATTATTATTATTATTATTATTATTATTGTTATTTTTTTAAGGAATATCATACAACCAAGATATAGTTAATTTATATTGTGTTCAAGATGTGTTGTGCAGCACCTTATGCGACAGAAAAAATGCAATTTTGTTGTAAAATAATCGTTATAATTTCATTTGATTACATTATTAAATGCAGTGTGATTAAATTGTCTTAAATTCATTTCATTAGGCATCAGTTTGATGTTGAATTTGTATTAAATCATAAAAATCAGAACCCAGAAAAAAAAAAAGTAAAACAAAATTTGGTGAAAAAATAAAACAAATTTCATGGGGCCCTAAATTAAAGGTGCCCTAGAATTAAAAATTGAATTTATCTTGGCATAATTAAATAACAAGAGTTAAGTACAGTGAGTCTCAAACTCCATTGTTTCCTCCTTCTTATATTAATCTCATTTGTTTAAAAGACCTCCGACGAACAGGCGAATCTCAACATATGTTATGTAACAGTTGGGATCATTAATATGTACGCCCCCAATATTTGCATATGCCAGCCCATGTTCAATGCATTAGACAAGGGCAGCCAGTATTAACGTCTGGATCTGCACAGCTGAATCATCAGACTAGGTAAGCAAGCAAGGACAACAGTGAAAAATGGCAGATGGAGCAATAATAACTGACATGATCCATGATTACATGATATTTTTAGTGATATTTGTAAATTGTCTTTCTAAATGTTTCGTTAGCATGTTGCTAATGTACTGTTAAATGTGGTTAAAGTTACCATCGTTTCTTACTGTATTCACGGAGACAAGACTGTCGTTATTTTCATTTTTTAAGCACTTGCAGTCTGTATAATTCATAAACACAACTTCATTCTTTATAAATCTCTCCAACAGTGTGTAATGTTATAATAATGTTTTAACCATGGAGCACTATCAAACGCATTCAGAATCAAATGTAAACATCCAAATAAATACCATACCTACGCGATTAGACATGCTGCATGACGAACACTTTGTAAAGAACAATTTTGAGGGTTATATTAGCTGTGTGAACTTTGTTTATGCTGTTAAAAATAAGCGTGAGCTCCGTGGGCGGGGAGCGTGAGCATTTAAAGGTACAATTTGTGATATTTTTTTCCGCTAGAGGTCGCTAGAAGCCTATTCAAAACAAAGGCGTAGTTTGATGACGTAAAGTTTTAGAGTGGAAACTTGGGACATGTGGTCTCCATCTCAACGGACAGTGCAAAAGAATAGGGATTGGAGTCTGGAAGAACTCATGTTCGTGGATGCGATTATTAACGTTACTGTAGTATGAAGCAGAGCAGGACTGAGTGTTGCGGGAGCTGAACGAGGAGCTGTAGCGATTGATCAACACACGCCTCACGAGCAGCGGGACTTTTATTATGACACAGTCGCCGGCGCCGCTTCCGCTTTTCCGGTCATGAGTTTACGGGAGCTGTCCTTGTCGACAGAACCAGCGGCAGATGGTAAACAGTAATTATGTTCCTTAAATAATTAACACAATCCACCATAAAACGTGCAAGAAGTAAATAAGGAACTGCTTGAAGCAAGCTAGTGGTTTGCTGGACGCTACACTCTCCTTCCGCATTTGTCCACGGCACTGTTGTCATGTGGTTTCTACGTCAGTAAAGGCGGTAACAAAGGGTAACTGACGTCATTGACAGGTGACTGCACTGCCCCGTGTCACTGTTTAGAATGGGAATTTTCTCATGATTTACAAGTAGTTGAAAACATTAGAGATATTAGTAATCAGCTGGACAAAATATATAACACTAGCCTAGTGGTTTTTGGATATTTTACTGCAAAAATGTTACAAATTGTACCTTTAAAGGGGCCGCAGCCTAAATCGGCTCATATTTAATGATGCCCCAAAATAGGCAGTTAAAAAAATTAATTAAAAAAATCTATGGGGTATTTTGTGCTGAAACTTCACAGACACATTCAGGGGACACCTTAGACTTATATTACATCTTTTAAAAAGAAGTTCTATGGCACCTTTAAAAGGTAACTTTCTTTTGTGGAGTTTACTGGTAAACAAACAAGTTATTTTTACATTAATGGTGTGAAATGAATGTTGTGACAAATATTTATAATAATATGTAAAAATATGTGAAAATATTTTTGGCCATACTGCCTAGCCCTAGTGCTACTGAGGATGTGAGACTGATGTGTGCTTTCAGATATAGACATGTTTTGATTATTACTGGTGTGTTCAGTTCTTGTTTGAGTAATGCAAATAAAGTGGGATGGTATTTCAGAGTTGTTTAAGCAGAAATGTGAAGCTTTTTTTGCACAATCACCAAGACCACATCTATAGTTGACTAAATTGTCCTTTTTGAGGTGAGAATAGTTTTCCAGGTGGATGAACGTCTGATTTTGTGTTACTGACATAATTCCTGTGGGTGGAATTTGCTATGAGTAAAACTGATTTACACCTGGTGTTAAGATCTGTCTTGTGAGGTTTGATCACAGGTAGCCAGACGAGACACCTGGTAGTATCAAGTTTCAAATCTCTTGTGACCATTCGGATTTCGAGGAGAGAGTCTTTAGTTTTAAAGAATTTAGCATAACAATGAAAAGAAAGACAACAAATTAACAAAAGACAGTAAAGCGCTGAAAAAAAAATAAAAAAAATATGTGCCATTTGGTTTGTTTCACTGTTTCAACTGTTTCAACCCAAATATGGTTGATTTTTAATCTAAGCACAAATGATATATTCCTAGTACAATTCTCCATTGAATTACTCTAAACTTTTATGTCTCTGCATGTTGATGTCAGACATACTGAAGAAGTTCAGTGAAATCTTATGCATGTACTGTATATAAATGTATGTTTCGATTTAGTGAGTTTTAAACCTCTCTTCAGTATAGTGGATGATTGACAGATGAGTAGCGGTTCCTCACTGCTATCAGAGCAGATAGCTTTTGCACTAAAAATGTGATGTGGTCACATGCACCTATGACTATCACGGTGTTAGGAAACATATTGACCCTGTTTGACCACTTGTAATTGGATCACCTGAGACAGATATTGATTCCAGGTGTAAACAGGGTTATAGTTACATCACGTCCTTTTCTGGTATCCTTGTGCTTATTGTGAGAAAGTTGCTATGACAGGACGTTCAAATACACGATATCATTTTAAACACGAAAGGTCGATAAGTCTAATATTTACACAGCTATACTTAAAAAAAAAGAAGAGAAAAAAGGCGGTCTCTGTTTTTTTTTTATTGGCTGGTTCCATGTTTGTCCATTGTAAGTGCCTTAATAAACTGTCCTTTTTAGCTTAAAAATAGCTAGGAATTGTAGAAATTATTTCCTGTGGTGATGAAAGATAACGCTGTTCTCTGAATATTCCTTTAGATCAACTGAATAGACTTGCCATTCTGTGTTTTCAAGGTATTTCAATAGCTATGATAAACGAGAATTGATGTACCCTTCCTCTTCTTGCAAAGAGCTAAAAATGAAATGGCATTCTACAAAAACAGGAAATTTATTTACTTGACCTTCCCTTGTGAATTGCCAAGTGTGCAATTCATATTTTACATTCAACATGAGGAATGAACAAGAAGGAAATAACTGTCAGATATACAGCAGTCTGTCCAAAAATTTAATTTGACAAGCATTACCTGAAGTTCTCCTGCTTTGATTGTAGAATCTCAGTTTTACATCTAGATTGTCTTTTATCTCTTTTAAAGGGATAGCTCACCAAAAATGAAAAATTGATGTTTATCTGCTTACCCCCAGCGCATCCAAGATGTAGGTGACTTTGTTTGTTCAGTAGAACACAAATGATGATTTTTAACTCCAACCGCTGCCGTCTGTCAGTCAAATAATGCGAGTGGATGGGAACTCGAACAATAAGAGTCGAAAAAACATGCACAGACAAGTCCAAATGAAACCCTGCAGCTCGTGACGACACATTGTTGTCCTAAGACACGAAATGATCAGTTTGTGCGAGAAACCGAACAGTATTTATATCATTTTTACCTCTAATACACCACTATGTCCAACTGTGTTCAGCACTCGTTTAGTGAGGTCTGATCGCACTCTGACAGCGGAAGTGATGTCTAGCACTCATTGAAGTATAAGCGCGAGACATCACTGTCCTTGTCAGAGTGCGATCATTATTTAATAAAATAAAAGCACTTTATCAGAGAAGGTTTTTCTAGGCAAATAAAACAAAGCACAGTGTCGGCATGCCAATTAAAGAGCCCACCACATTAAATTTTTTTTTTTTTTTATAAATATTAAAGATAGGATTTTATTATTAACTACTCACTCAAGTGTGACTAGATTGTTTTTGGGTAACTACATGTCTTCCATCATGAACCTCTTCCAACTATTTTAAGCAAACATTACCAGGTGAATAAACATGCGATGTTCTCTCTCTCTCTCTCTCTCTCTCTCTCTCTCTCTTTCCCTCTCTCGGCTAATAATGGTCATAAGCTGTAGCTGTTTGACTTCACCGAGTGCGTTTACATGCACGTTCTTTAACCGATTATTCTTAAAGTCTCACTGTGGTCAATCATTTTATCCCTTAAAACTCATCTTTGATAACCAAAATGACACATTTAAACATTGATTGGTTACAAGTTTGTGACATCAGAAAAACCAGCAATTTCAAACCACTTTTTTTCACTGGAGTTTTAAATAGAAAATACTCAGCATTGGTGTTGACTTATGAATTTGCATATAATTTAATATAATTTGCATATATAGTCATATAAACAACATTAAAAACTTGATTTTCACCACAGGGGTACTTTAACAAACGTGTGTAGTCATGTAAAATCATTAAACCGTTTTTGTTTATCGACATAGAGCTAGATTTTTGCACGTTACCCCAATTTCGGCATGTAAACACCTTAACTTCTGTTCTGTGGGCTTATTGAAGTGCAAGGTTTTCGTGGTAGGGGGTGATAAATATATCACAAACTCAGAATTTTTCTTCACCCAAGAACTATAAAAAAAAGTGTTTGTTCTCATCTCGTGCAGCCAAAGGACAAGTAGTACAGTTGTAGAAACTTCAAAAATGAGAGGAGGATGAGTCTGTGAAACATTTTGTAATTCTCTGTTGGTTTTAATGCTTTATTTAACATCACACCACACAAAATAAATAGAATACTCTTAGTGCAATACACCACCTGGTAATAACCTGTTTTTTTAATGCATACTGCATTGCCAGAGTAAAATCAAAAACTGGTTTTTGATAGATATCAGCATGTTGGTGTACGTGTAAAACATGTGTAAACATGCTCATTGTTAGCGTGTTTGGTAACCTGACCTGTCCTGTTTTTCTTCAGTCAACATTTCCCTAATGTGTACATTGTTGTATCTTTTCAAAATGTTGATTTAAAAGGGAAACAAAAACAGACTTGTATTTAATTCATAATCAACTTTTAATTTATATTTATGTAATTATGTAATATACTGTATTTGTTATAATTTAGTTGGAGAGCAGCTCGTTAGTCCCCTCAAAATAAACCAATGCTTTAAGTGGAGAAATCTGGTTCCTGAAGGTGATGTTGTTTTTCCTGTTAAATGTTGTTGATGATGTTTATGGTAAAGGATCTGTAGCAACTGTCAGTTGTGGTCTTGCTTAAATACATTCTCCTATGCCAGTTTAATGTCTTTAGACGGTAAGTACATTAATGTCTTTAGACAGCTGTAAGTACATCTATAGTTATTAGGATTAGTTTTCTCAATAATGTTTGATTTGCGATTATTAAAACTTGATGCCTGTCATTTCATGCTTATGCACATTTCATGTGGGATTAAAATATCTGTAATTATTACTAAAGTAGGCGTGTTTCTGTTTGCAAGGTGTAAGTTTGTATAAATAGTTAAAGACTGTGGGAGTGTTTGCGAAATCTCTTTTTGTTTGCAATTTTGTTTGGCTCCAATTGTGGCGCAGATATTACACACTTCACTTTTAAATATTTGCCGTTTTTTATTTAAGACTTCAAACTTGTATTGCTAGTCGACCTGAGCTTGTAACATTGATACTATATATTATATATTGCGTCAATAGTTTAACAAAGAATTATTGTACATTTGCACTACCAACCAGACACTATAGCAATCATTACAGGTGAAGAACAGGTTCTTCCTGCTTCCTGTATGACCAAGCATGCCACTTTTTTCCCCTTTCCTTTCTGTTATGAGGATGTATTGAACAGAAAATGATCAGAAATTGATTTCTGAAGGATCATGTGACACTGAAGACTGGTGTAATGGCTGCTGATCATCACACAAATCTGACATTTGCCATTACACAAATCTGACATTTGCCATTACACAAATCTGACATTTTACTATATATATATATATATATATATATATATATATATATATATATATATATATATATATATATAATAAAATATTTGTTATATATATATATATATATATATATATATATATATATATATATAATAAAATATTTGTATATATATATATATATATATATATATATATATATATAATAAAATATTTGTTATATATATATATATATATATATATATATATATATATATATATATATATATATATATATATATATATATATATAAACAAATATTTTGTATTATTTTTTTTTACTGTTTTTACTGTATTTTGGTCAAATAAATGCAGCCTTTATGAACATTTTTTTTTTCTTTAAAAATTCTTGCAACCCCAAACTTTTGAATGTCAGGTTTTATACCATGAAATATATTAATGAATGAGTACCATATTCATATACCACGACATGTTCATGTTATCTCAAACTATAACGGTTCTGTACATGTCCAAAAATATGCTGATACCATGAAGCCCTTTAAAGATGTAATATACACATTTTTTTTGCACCTATTACTTTTTTTTCTTGTATTGAAAACAAAATTAGATATTTTGCAGAATATTGGAGTTGTTTTCCATACACTGAAAATGAATGGTAACTACGATTGTTCCTGATCCCCGTCCGCTGTCATTTAATGGCTTAGACATTCTGCTAAACATCTCCTTTTGTGTTCCACAGAAAAAAGAATGGTTTGGAATGAAATGAGAGTGAATAAATGATGACAGAGTTTTAATTTTTGAGTTAAAACCATTTTGAATATCAAGTCATCTCAGCAACTTCTGACAAGTTTGTGTTATGTTCTGCTCAGGCTGGTTGAAGACGTTCGATGACTACTATCGGGACCAGACACAACACATTCTCAACAACATGGTGGTGAAATTACACGAAGACAGCCGGCGAAAAATGATCTGGTCTGAGATCTCATATTTTTCAAAATGGTGGGACAACATCGACGATCAGAAACGAGATGCTGTCAGGAGGTGAGGCTTTTCTCTGTTGTTAATATCCATTCATCCTCATGCGTTGGTATAATTTATGGATTAATTATTGCGGCGTTCACACACACACACACACACACACACACACACACACACACACACACACACACACACACACACACACACACACACACACACACACACACACACACACACACACACACACAGGTCTGGTGTAAGCAAGACTGGGAGATGTGAAGGAGTTTTGGAGGACTCCATTGTGCTTTTGGTCCCATTTTAATTAAGCTCAAAGTTTTTTTACTTTATTGCCTAGCTCTCAGGTGATGGTTTATATGCAAAAATGAAACAACAACAAAGTTAAGTCCAGACATTGATATGATACAAACATATGTTTTAATAATGGTAATGATATATTATATATATGGTTATATATATGGTATAAAAAAATGGTTATGGAAAAAAAAAAAAATATATATATATATATTTTTTTTTTTGCAAAAATGTATACAATGTACTGTATACCTGTCAAAACTTTGGAAACATCACAGTTGTTTTTGAAAGAAGTATCTTATGCTCCCTATTAAACTGCATTTATTTAATCAAAAGTACAGTAAAAACAGTAATATTGTGAAATATTATTTAAAATAATTGTTTTATTTGTTAATAAATTTAAAAAATTTAATTTATTCCTGTGATGACAAAGCTGAATTTTCAGCATCATTACTCCAGTCTTCAGTGTCACATGATCCTTCAGAAATATGATAATATGCACATTTTAATATTCTTAATTGATCAAAAGTGACAGTGAAGATATTTATAATGATACAAAAGATTTCTATTTAATAAATGTGAATAAATGCTGTTCATTGAACTTTCTATTCATCAAAGAATCCTAAAAAAGGTATCACCATTTCCACAAAAACTTTAAGCAACTGTTTTCAAGATTGATAATAATAAAACATGTTACCTGTGCACCAAATCAGCATATTAGAATGATTTCTGAAGGATCATGTGACACTGACACATCAATGATTCTGAAAATTCAGTTTTGCCATTACAGAGAGAAAAGAAAAAGTTTTTTAATGAAATAAATTCAGCATTGGTGAGCATAAGAGACTTCTTTCTGAACCATTAAAAAATTGTAATGTTTCCAAACTTTTGGCAGGTACTGTACATATGATTACTAGGTCAACAACACTGTCACAGGAGAAGATGGGCTATAAATGCATGTCAAATATACAGAGCTGGTCGTGTTCATTGTTGAACTACCCTTGGGGAAAATACTCAAATGCCATGTGGAAATGTAATAAACATTTCTGCTGTGGGTTTGAATTCCAATTAGAGATCTTTCAAAATGGCCTGAGGTGAAGGCTGAAGTCAAATGAAAAATCCAACGCCAATATTTATTCATTATTGATTTGATGCACAGAAAGAGTTTGAAGCAAGCGAGCTCTATTCTTTTTGAACATTTGCCCCTCCTCCCCGTTTATTTCCAAGATGGCCTTGGCTGACTCCAAATCAAGATTTTTGGCAGGCATGAGCAGGTTTTATTTCATTTTATATCAGCCGAATCAAGGTCTAGCATAATGATTCAATTTCTTTTACTGCCACATATATGAAGGTGTATCTTCAGAATAAATCAAGTTGTCTGTGCTCAGGAGTCTACTCAGGAAAATAGGAACTGTAGATAAGTCCATAAATTCCAATATATGCTGGCATATATATATATATATATATATATATATATATATATATATATATATATATATATATATATATACATATATATATATACTGTTTATATATAAATTGTAGAATTGGAAATGAGACTTTTCAAATATTTCATATGTAGCTAATCGATTAGCATGTGAACATAGGTTCAAATTGTCCTTACCTCACCTGAATCTCAATTTCATGTAACTTGATATAGGAAGCATTCAGAAACTCATATTTCATTGTCTAAATTGCAGCTGTAGTCTAAAATGAACCAAATTTAATGTCTTAAATGATGGTGAAAGGGTCATAGTAGGGTCAGAGTCAACATGAAATGATGCTCGTCATCCATTACTTGGTATGTCTGAGTAAAGTTATTACTTTTTTTTTTTTTTGAAAAACATGCATTGCATCATGCATAGTAAGACCAGGAACATACATAAGACCAGGGGCCAGTTGCATAACTTAGCCATTATGTTAAAGGGGACCTATTATGTCCCTTTTCACAAGATGTAATATAAGTCTCTGATGTGTTCCAGCTCAAAATACTCCACAGACCGTTTATTATTGTCAAATTTGCCCCTAGTTGGGTGTGAGCAAAGCACGCCATTTTTGTGTGTGTCCTTTTAAAGGGATAGTTGACCCAAAAATGAATATTGATGTTTATCTGCTTACCCCCAGGGCATTCAAGATGTAGGTGACTTTGTTTCTTCAGTAGAACACAAATGATGATTTTTAACTCCAACAGTTGCAGTCTGTCAGTCTTATAATGCATGGCAATGGTAACAAAATCTATGAGAGTAAAGAAAAACATGCACAGACAAATCCAAATTAAACCCTGCAGCTCATGACGACACATTGATGTCCTAAGACACGAAACGATTGGTTTGTGCGAGAAACCGAACAGTATTATATAATATTATATCATTTTTATAATTTATAATTTATATTTTATATAATTTATATAATTTTTTTACCTCTAATACACCATTGTGTCCAACTGCCTGAGTGCGCGCACGGCATCCGGTGCGTGAGGTGTATACACGCTTTAGCGTAGTTTAAACTTGGAGCTTGTAGTACAACAGTTGTTATACAAATGGAAGTAAACTACTAAAAAACATGGTTTTATTACATCAAAACTTCATTTTATAAATTAAGTTTATAAAAACACCTACATCTTGGATGCCCAGGGTGTAAGCAGATAAACATCAAATTTTCAATTTTGGGTGAACCTTTTAAAATTAGGTTTCCCTTTAAATGCAAATGAGCTGCTGTGGAGCTTTAACAGCTTGCACTTTGGTTCCTCAACAACAACAAAACTGGAGAATCTCACGCAGCCAAAATGACGGTTGTCAGTAATGGTGTTCAGCGTTACATTGTTCAAACTGGAGTCGGACACTGATGGAGAGACTCAGGAAGAAGTTACAACTAATGGAATGCAACTGCACGTTTCTGAATGTTAGTGGATAAATTTATGTAGTTGCTGTGGAGTTGATTCAACTCATCGACTAGCATGTTAATCTTTTGTGCAAATCCAGCATTTAATTGACCTTCATTTGTGAAGCAGTCCGGCGTAAAATGACGGCATGGTAACAAAACTCTACTATAACAACTCTTTCTCTTCTCTAAAGCAGCCTAACATGCCTCACCCTCTTTGTTGTGTGTTCCTGGGGGCAGGGTTTATGTAAATTTTGGGGTTTGTGATGTCACAAACCTAGGAAGAAGTCGTAGTCCCTAAGAAGCCGTTTGTTGTAGTCCTTAAAATTGATTTCTGTAAAAGAAAATATCTCCCTTTGCATTGAACTTTGAGCGTCATAACTTTGTAGATGTTGTTTTACAACACTAACTAAAGTGAAATCATAATCATAATCAAGGACCCATTTAAGACTGTGTCATAAGAACTAGTTTAACCAACTAGCAGTAAGACAAGAGGTGATCAGTCTTACTTTTCTGATTCAAATGAGACCATTGTACCTTTTTCTGTAACTGACTTCAAAAAGTTAGAACCAGTCTTGAAAAAAAAAAATTACATGGCCACAGGAGCATGTATTAAGAAAGAGAATAGGGTGGTTTTAATTAACGGTGACTTTAATGAAGGATCTAATCATTGCTGCCCAGTGGCCTTTTCTCTTGGCCAGTGATTGATTCGAGAATAACAGACCATTTTTCAAAGTAATTTTGAAAGTTTCTGTCAGTTACGTGCTGAGCTTGTGCTCTTGGTTTTGCTACCGCCGCTCTTATTACTGTCCTCCAGAGGGCCGCGCTGTACGATTCGCAACTGAAATATTCAGCATTACAGAGAAAAGCTGCTGACTGGCAATCAGGCCTGGAGAACTCTACTTCTAATAAGGGATACCATTACCCAAGGTGTCTGCTCTCTGTTCAGGAAAATAATTAGTTTGCAGCAGCAAAGCTCAATAAATCTGAAAATATATAAAAAAATTTTACTGTGTGTAATACTGCATATGTGGAGAAAGTGCTTTGTAGTGAAAACCCTGAAGAAAAGCTGTCAGACTGCAGTGGTGAAACATCTCCTTTGTCCTCTTCTTAGTTTAAATGCATCAAAATCGATCTTATATACTCTACTTTACATTCCTGGTGTTATTGTTATTCTGAAGTAAAAATTTGGCTTCATAATCCTTCATCAAATGGTATTAACATTCTAGATGAGATGTATTCATCCGAACAGACTCTTCCACTCTTGAATCTGGGGTTCTCCACTGGTTTTTCTTCAAGATCCAGATTTTACTAATCCATTTCCATCATGGACACCATTTACCTACATTAAAACAAGAACAAATTAGAACAACATGGTCATGATTTAACTAAAATTATTTTATTTTGACATTTTTTTTTATTTAATTAAAAAAAAAAAAATGAAATTACTAAATTAATGCTATTAATAATTATATGTATGTTTTAGATTTAGTTACTAAGTTTATCACTGTCAAACATCAGTGCTGCATTGAGTCTGAAAGTGTGACATGGTTGTCACTCCCGAAACTTTGCAATGTGTAGTTAGCAGCATTAAAAATAAACCTTTTATTCAAATTGTGAATGGGTTTTATACAGAAACCGACAAAGAGCACTCTCTTTATAATCAATGAAGCTCGCTAAGTAGAAAAATGCTTTATAATCAAAATATATATGTATACTGCACAATGTATCTCTTACTTACATTACATTTAAACTTTGTTGGTTATAATAACAAAACGATTCGCAAGTGTGCAGAGCTCTCACTGAACAAACTCTGGCATATTAAGCGGATTTCTGACTAACGTAAACTCCTCTAATTGGCTGTTGCGTTCATGCGCTCAACAAACAAATTTGTCTTGCTACAATGCTCAATGCTGTGCGTAAATATAAACCTTTGACGCTTTTCATAGAGTTCTCGTAAAAATATTCACTGGTGCATTTGAAAGCAGCCACCTATTGTTATGTTTTAAAAATGTATATATCGACTTGGAACCAAAGTAACATTACTTTAGACAACACTAGTCACGATTTAGTACAAAGTGGTCTCGATTTAACTAAAACTGAGGAACGAATTAGTATAAAGTTCTTGATTTAACTAAAACTAGCAGTGAATTAGAGCAAAGTGGCTATGATTGGACAAACTAAGTAGCAAATTAATACAAAGTGATCTCGTTTGAACTAAAACTAGGGAACGAATTAGAATAAAATGGTATTGATTTAACTAAAACTAGGAGTGAATTACAGCATGGTCATGATTTATCTAAAATTAGGGAGCAAATTAGTACTTGGTCTCGAATTAACTCTTGAAACCTTGTTTTTGTTAGTTTTAGGGTGCTTTCACACTTGTTTCGATTGCCTAGTCCAAACCCAAGATCGATTGCTGTCATCAATTAACCTTCAGGGGTCTGAGGATTTTTGAGGCCCTGGAGAAGTTTTGACATGCCGTGACATTTGTGCTTTTTTCAGTTGTTCATAAACATATTAATGGAAAAAGTGTCATTACACTGTATTCAGCACAAACTAGGCTACAATAATATGTGAGGAACATGTATGTACATGTTTGTGTTTTAGAAGGAATAACGTTTATGCGTGGTTATTGAAAAAACAAAACACTTAAGTCACTGAAATAAAGCCAAAAAATATATATTAAATCTATGTTCACAAGACTTCTTGGTATTGGAGGTTGTAGACTAGAGTTTTTGCTTCAAAATGAGGTAAAAATTATGCTGCCTGCTTGTTCATATACAACAATAGAGAGATTTAAATTTTCTAAAACATCTTTGGTCAAGAAACACAGTATGCGTGGAGGCGTGAATCATCATGAATAATAGGCCATTCACACCTGAGAAGACAAAAGAATCACATAAAGAGCTCTAATGACCTGCATAAATAATGAGGCCTTTCAGTCAGGTAGGCTGTGAAAAAACCCTCTGTGATCATGTCTCAGGCTCATCATGGTGTATATCAAACATACAGAAAAAACAGCAATACTGTGAAATATTATTACAATTTAAAATAATGGTATTCTATTATATACTTTAAAATATAATGTATTTCTGTGATGCAAAATGTCTGAACAATTATGTTACCTCTATGGCATTTCATAGGCTTTAAGCTTAAAAGCATGCCATTTGGAGAAATATTGATGGATTCTCATATGTCAATTTTCTATACAGAGGAGTAATGTTTATTCAGGATTTATTGTCATCACTATGAGTGCTGGATACTGTGTTTTCAATTCATACTTGCAGCCGGAGGGCGCTCTGTGCATTTTAGTCCACAAATTCATCTAAATAAGAACAGGAACCAGAAACTAACGGCATGTCTTCTAGAGGTTGCTAACCATGGCTTTAACATCCAGATAAACACTTTTCAAGACAATAAATACATGATTGAGACGATGCATACAAGTATTGCCTCAGAATTTGCGTCTGAATAGCGCTGGCTATTCTTCTGACATGGCTTCTGACATGGCTCTCTTTTCATACAGATTACATAAACACAGAATATTTGTTTTCGATTTGACTTACACGATTTAAAAACTGACATTTCAATGTTTTTTTAGACATAAGTCTATTTTTTTTGTCATTAGTATTCACTAAGTTACAGTTAATTTTCTGAGAACTATCAGGACTTTTTTCAGAGGGAGACGAGAGATCACGCATGTTAGTTTTCTTTATTTTGCAAAAAGCACAACATTTTGTTTTTACTCTGAGTGTACACAAATAAAAGAAGATATTCCACAGATTAAAATGGTGTATAACTCTTAATTGTATGTGCAACATTGACTGAGTATTTTGAGTCTCTTTCACACTGGTAAGAAAAAAAACGCGTGGTATCGCCGGCGCGACCGCCGACCCGAGGGAGTTAATGTCATCAGTAGCGGTTCACTTTTGCGAATTAGTACGATTGCATTAATATCATCAGCAAACCGTACCAGAGTTCACATGAACCATACCCCAGACCACCCTTTTTAGGTGTACTCGGGTATGGTTAGGAAAACAGTGTTCATGTCATCCAAACAAACCGAACTCTGACGTCAATCGTACCCGTTTGTGCACTATAAGTGCTAGTGTGAAAGCACCCTTAGTTTCATTAAATGAAAATAACCCTGCTTTTCATGATCTATCAATTCCTGGTTTGTCAAATCCTTACAGAAGTACAATGAGTTTTTGAATGCAGTATCATGTTGACTTTAGTAGGGTAAAGAAGATTTTTCTCTCCTTTCATCGCTTTCATTCACTCTCTTTCTCTGATACAGGCTTGTAGAGAGTGGCCAGTTCGAGGTGGCTACAGGAGGCTGGGTGATGCCTGATGAAGCCAACACTCACTACTTTGCATTGATTGATCAGTTAATTGAAGGCCACCAGTGGTTGGAGAAAAATTTGGGTATGTAAATGTATTGCTTCTTGTCCCCTTTACTCCCCTTTACTTTGCTTCCTTTATTTAACAGCAGAGTGGTTGATGTCCACATCAAATCTAAGAGTCATTGCATGTTTACCTCATATCTTCATAAAATATATATTATGCCAATGTGAAACAATGTTTTGCAAAAATTGGGGGGAAAATCTGGTACTTTGTGAATGCAACTTTGTTTTGAACTTATCCAGAACTTATGTAAAGTCAGCTAATTAGATTATAACTTGTTATATCAAGAAATAACTTTCCACCTTTTCCAGTTCGAAGGGACTGTGGGTGGTCCTAGGTTGAACTGGGTAGCGATATCTTGTTTCAGACCCTTTTAAATTCTGAATCAACCTCAGCTCAAGATATGTGTTGTGAAACCCAGAATGCTAAACATCTTAACTGCAATACTAAAAGGAATTTTAGCTCCACTACATATTTATGCTTCCTATATTGGCTCAGAGACCTCTGGGATATTTTTTTCAATGTTCATTATTAGTATATTAAAACATGGAGCATAGCCCTGGCTCTCATTACTACATATGCACTCTACCATCTGCTCTCCTGATATCTCAGCTGTCAGTAGACTGGTTTTCAAATATAGATTGATTGAAGAGATGGATATTACAATGAGTCTTTGGATTTCAAACAACACTTGTTTAGCTGTTGATGCCATGCTCCCAGTATTACAATCAGGATAACTTTGTGCTGCTGTGTTAAGGTTTGCTCATGTGCTCATGAATATAAACACAAGTCTCTTCGAGTACACATGCCCTTCAAGATTACCTGCGTCTCCTGTGTTTTACTAAGTTTCATGAGTCCTTTCTGAGAATCTCCTCTCTTTACATTCAGAGTTGTTGTAAATGCTCCACTGATTCTCAATTTTTTTTATGTGTCCTAACCGAGTTTTAACTTAAGTGGATAATTGTATTAGCTGTTTCTACAAATGCAACAAGAGATGGGTGATATAGCTAAAATAAAATTGTTATAGACACTACTGTTTAGAAGTTTGGGTTCAGTTTGATTTGTGTTTGTGTGTGTGTTTGAAAGAAGTCTTTTATGGTCACTAAAGCTGAAATATTCTGCAAAAAAATACAGTAAAAACAGTAATATTGTGAAATATTATTTCAATTCAAAATAACTGTTTTCTATTTGAATATATTTTAAAATGTAATTTATTCCTGTGATGGCAGACCTGAATTTTCAGCAGCGATGATTCCAGTCTTCGGTGTCACATGATCCTTCAGAAATCATTCCAATAGGCTGATTTGGTGCTCAGAAATATTTCTTATTAGTATCAATGAAAACAGTGCTGCTTCAATTTTTTGTGGAAACAGTGATACATTTTTTTTTTATTTAGACTTAAATAAATAAATTATAAATAATCCTTGAAAAATTATTCATTCCTTAAAAAAATAAAAAATAAAAAATGCTGAACCCAAACATTTGAATGGTAGTGTATATTACTATATTTTGGCTTTCAATCAAAGCAGTAAAATACAATAGAGTAAAACATTTTAAATCTATTTAAATAATCATGGCATATTTTATATTCTGTTTTCCACTAAATAAACGCAAGGAAGAATATTATTGAGTCATTCTCATGTATATGTATCAGTAATGCTTTTCCATAAGTAGAAAGAATAATGATCAGAAATAGTAATATGTATAATTGTTATTTTACTAAAACTTCTTTGAACATTTCTGAGGGATGGTGCAAGACAGTATGTTACATTTTAACTACACATAGTGGTGGAAAACACTTATAGTACTACTCCCTTTTAATGTTTAGTATGTAATGCATATTTTGTAACTTGATGCCCAAATATACATTGACTTGAGAGACTTGGAGCCCTTTGACACTATAGCTAGTCTAAAAAGAGGTGACAATTTCAGCCAGAGACTTTAAACAAATGTCAATTTATTGAATCTTTTTATTTGTTTATTTAATCTAAAGTTTTATTCCCCCACTTGTTTGTTAGGAGTCAAACCCAAGACTGGCTGGGCTGTGGATCCATTCGGTCATGCTCCTACCCAGGCTTACCTGCTCAGACAGGCTGGTTTGTCCAACATGCTGATCCAGAGAGTGCACTACTCAGTGAAGAAACACTTTTCCTCTCAGAAGACCCTGGAGTTCTTCTGGAGACAGAACTGGGGTGAGCAACTGATCTTAATGTTGGAAGATAACGTTAAACTTTAAGGATGAAAATGTTCTTATAGTCCATTTATGCAGTGCTTTAATATTCATGATGTTTTTCTGTATTACTGTAAACTAGTAAATATGATGTAATTGATTGAAGGTCCCTTGGACTCTTTATCTCAGTCTTTATCTTTGACTTGTTTGTCAGTACAAATATCTAAACATTCTTAAATTAAGATACAGTTATGAAGCAGAATGACTTAAGATATTAAGGGCCAGATTTACTAACAGCTTGAGCCAGCCCAAACCCTCTTTTGGCATTTAAAAAATACTGTTAGGATTTTCTAAAGTGGTGAAGGGTGTGGACGGGGTTATTTTTGCTGCTGACCTTATTGCATGTGCATTTGTAGGAGTTTCCCTTTCAGATGCAAAATTTATGGGAGGAGAATATATATATATATATATATATATATATATATATATATATATATATATATATATATATATATATATATATATATATATATATTTTTTTTTTTTATTTTATTTTTTATTGCTTTTTTAGATTACAAAACAAAGACAACATGTTATAACAACACAAACTTTTGACATAAATCCACATATTCACATACAATTAATCAACATAAAGGAAAACAATATATACACATATTTACACCCACATACATACACATACATACATACACAAGTACACAAGTCCCCTCCCCCCCAAAAATGAAGATAATAAAAAAAATAAAATAAAAATAATAATAAAATAAAATAAATAAATAAATAAAATAGAATTAAGGCCTCCTAATACAACAGAAAACAATACTTTTCTTACATATCTTCTAACATCCCATCAGACATTGTTTTCTTTTCCTAAGAAAATCATAAAGGGGTTCCAAGCATCTTCAAAAGCCTTATATCTGCCTTTAATAATATATGTTATTTTCTCCAGCGACATATTCATCGAAATTTCTTTAAGCCACCTCCCTATACTTGGTGCCTCTTATTTTTTCCAATGAAGTGCTAAAAGACGTTTAGCTTGTAGAGTACTCATTTGAACAAATAGATATTCTCTACTCCTCAAATTAAGATGAATACTAGGATATATATTTAATATAAAAGTGTTTAGTTCAAGGGAAATAGAGACATTGATTATCTTGTCTATCATAATCTGCACTCCCTTCCAGAATTTCAAGATCTCCTCACATTCCCATACACATTGAAAGAAAGTGCCTTTACATGAATTGCATTTAGGACAGATGTCTGTAATATTTTCATTGAATTTCTTTAATAATACTGGAGTTACATATACTCGCATTAGCCAATTATATTGTAACAATTTCAATCTTGTATTAACATTTTGCATCTGAGCATCTCTACAGACCTCTCTCCAGTCAGTCATTAATATTTCCTCAATGAGGTCCTTCCTACATGCTTCAAATCGAGAGTTTGCAGACTCAAGAGACCCTTCTACAAACATAATATATAAAAGTGAAATCTGACCCAAACTATAACAATTTTTGGTGACTTCCTTTTCCAAGATGGATAAAGGTGGTATATTTATATAATACTTCTGAAATGACAAAATAAAACTTTGCCAATACCTAAAAAATGATTTTTAGATATACCAAATTTAGTAATTACTTCTTGAAAGGACATTAGTCTATCTTCCATATACAAATCTTTTATATGCTTAATACCTGTTCTGGTATATCTGTTCTGCCTGGAAATTTTTTTTGCATTTCCCCATATAGGGCAGTAATGAGATACTGAATTTGTATTCGAGATATTCATATATCTCTGTGTTTCATGCCACACCCTTGCCATGTTTAGAACTATTGGATTTGTAGCGTTTTCCTTCATTTTCTTTAGCACTTTACAGTCTGGGTCATATAAATACGTTTCCAGAGACAAATCTGATTTAATTTAATTTTTTTTTTTAAATTCTAACGATGTTGGTAGATCATGAGAAGGAGAGAAAAAAAAACATAATAAATCTTAATTGAGATGCCAGATAATACCATTGGAAATTAGGGCACTGAAGCCCACCTCTATCATAAGGCAGATATAAATGAATCATGCAAGGTGATTTACTAAGGTTTGTGCTAGTCAGTTTACTGGTATATGCACCATTATTTACAACAACAACAAAAAAACATGTCTTAAACCAGACGCTAATTTGCTCTGCTCACTATTCTGACTTTTAAAAAGCATTCACGTGATCGTATAACTTCGTAATTACAACTTTAGATTCTGAGAGCTGCGATTTGTACAACGTGACAGATTTGCTTTGGAGTTAATAGTGCAAGAGAAACGTTTGAGTCTGAATCCAAGGACATGAACAGTTCTAAGTACAATGTCACATGTTGTCATCTCTTATTTATCTTAATTCCGACGTGGCGTGAACACAGCATAATTTGGATACATTTTTCAGAAAACAAGACTTAATATCTTAAGTCATTTTGCTTTTCAAGTAAATGTATCTTGTTTTAAGAATGTTCAGATAGTTGTAATAGAAAACAAGACAAAAATACTGAGGAAATTTTTTGCAGTGGACATAATTTTTTAGCTTTGGATAAACTGTCCCTTTAAGTCTCAGTGTGTGTCAGAGTGTCCTCACACGTTTGATTGGAAATCTCTGTAGGAGCCTGTTCTAATCACATGAGCTGCTCTGTGGTGCCATTCACACTTCCCATTGATTGAATCCATCTTTTATTTAGCGATTACGTTGATTAAAACCTGGGTAGGTGGGGGTGCTCGCTACATTTAGCCTCATGATTTAGAAATAGAGGTCGAAGTGAGATAAATCCAGTTTTCCACAAAGCATCTGCAGCTGCTGGCCCTGAAGCAGTTTGTAAGAGATCCAACACTATCTGTGCCTAGTAGAAGCTCACTTCCAGATACATCTCCATCACTGGAGGTCATTCAGCGCATCGGCCTGAAAAATAACCACAAACTGAGATGTTGACAGGAGCTGTAATCATCTACCTCATGCTTGAAGCTATCGTACAATGTTGTGTTGTGAGTCTGCGATGAGTTGATATCGCTTGTCCAGTTTATACGTTCTGTTTTTTTATACGTGAAAACTCAAGATTGAGCCCAGCGTTCATGTTGGTTGAGTTCATCAAATAGAAAAGCCAGGAGCTCAGAAAGCTCTTATCACACAGGATGCCAGGTTAAATTAATGATAATAATGGAGCAGTGACCGTGCATCACACCCTGGACTCCTCCCTCAGCATTTCATCATTTTTGGCTGGATAATTATTGTTTGGTAACATCCTGCATGTAGCTACATGTTGATAGTGTTCAAGTTCAGTCGAACACTCTATGCTAAATGTATCCGGAAAAAGAAAAATATCTCTAATTTCTTGATATTTTACGAGTAAACCATGCTGAGATATAGTGGTACCACACATCACATATCAAGCCAAGTAGCATTTATTTTTCAAGCAGAAGTAAATGCACAGAAATATTATTAGTAACACTTAAAGTACAATAAGGTTCCATTTGTTAACATAAGTTTTAATTTCAGCATTTACTAATACATTATTAAACCAAAAGTTGTATGTTAATATTATTAACAGATCTGTGCAAACAAGCATTTTTTTTTAAACTATCACTAACAAAGATGAATAAATACCAAAACAAATGTATTGCACACTTATTTTAAAGTGTTACCAGATTATTTATATGTTTTATATTATGTTTTGGTTATGAAGCTTCATCAATTCATTCCAACAGGTGTAAATTAATAATAAATTAATTAATATAGATTATAATGCAAGACAAAATAACTACTTCAAGGGCCCTTTAAAAAAAATCTTTGCTCTGCCGCAAAACCTTTCAGTCTAGACTGTGAAATCTGTAAATGACACAAGTATGTTGTCTGTGGTTTCATAAAATTAATATAAATGATGTACTTTTTAAAACCTAAAAATAACCAGTTACAAAAACAAAGGATTTAAAGCAGGGGTGTCAAACTCATTTTTATATATATATATATATATATATATATATATATATATATATATATATATATATATATATATATATATATATATATATATATATATATATATATATATATATATATAAACGTTAGTGCACTAATAGTTGTTTTAATATGAACCATATAAACAACAAATTAAGCTGCAATAGTATAGTACACTGCTCTTTAAAACTGCATTTTTTTTTACAGCGAAAAGGCAATCCGATTTTTAAAATAATGCTTTATTTAATGTTTTTAAGAAAAAAATTTGATTTTTCATGGACAAATCCATTTTTTTAGAAGCAAATTAGCCAATTCTGATACTGTTTGCAGATATATATATATATAGATATATATATATATATATATATCTATATAAAATATATATATATATATATATATATATATATATATATATCTATATATATATTTTTTTTTTAAAAAGCAAATGAATTTGTTGTTTATTTTTCCACTTTGATATTTGAGGCAAACACTGCATTTTTATCACAGTCCGAACAAAGATATTATGCACATGAGCAAGAGCAGTTGTTTTTAAGTTTACGTTATTGTATAAGTTTATGATTAACAGCAAAAACAGCATGGTCTGACTTTAGCTTTGTGATAAGATACTTGAACAAAACAAAATCAGCAGACGGACTGAATGAAAATGCAAATTCACTCTCTGGCAGTAGGTGGCGCTTATGGAACAGCAGTGATATAGCGTTTCCTTGGTTACTGCTATACACAAAGCAGCGCTGCATTTATAAATAGGCTACTAATTTCCCTTCAGAGATACATTCATACCAACCCCTATTCAATATTTATATTATTCTTCCTATATTTTGCAAACAGTAAGCTTGTGCATGGTAGATTTTCTCTGCTGGCGTGTCTGTTCTTCTCTTTGTGTCCGTATTCAGCGTGTGCCTGTGTCCTGCACAGGTCCTGTTTGATAAACCCGCACCCGCCCCGAACCCTTTTTCACAAGATGTAATGTAAGTCTAAGGTGTCCCCTGAATGTGTCTGTGAAGTTTCAGCTCAAAATACCCCATAGATTTTTTATTATTCAATTTTTTAACTACCTATTTTGGGGCATAATTAAAAATGCACCGATTCAGCGTGCTTCCCCTTTAAATGCTCGCGCTCCCCGCCCCCAAGCTCGTGCCTCTATAATACATTGCATAAA
Source organism: Chanodichthys erythropterus (assembly GCF_024489055.1). Taxonomy (NCBI): domain Eukaryota; kingdom Metazoa; phylum Chordata; class Actinopteri; order Cypriniformes; family Xenocyprididae; genus Chanodichthys; species Chanodichthys erythropterus. The sequence goes on along the minus strand of NC_090233.1, from coordinate 5,718,671 downwards.
CAAAGCTCACACAGCTAATATAACCCTCAAAATGGATCTTTACAAAGTGTTTGTCATGCTGCATGTCAGATCATGTGAGTATGGCATTTATTTGGATGTTTACATTTGATTCAGCTGTCAAATGCAAAGAAATAAGTTGGAATAGTGGCTTTTGGATCCGTAGTCTACCTGTGCCTTCTGCGCATCCGACCCGCACCCGACACGTAAATATTATTCAACCCATTACATAAAATTTGGCGGGTCACCTGCCCGCATGCAAGACTCTGGCCTGTGTTAACGTCCTGTTTACAGATTTCGTAAATAGTTCCACACTAATGAAATTTTGGGAAATTACAAAAGCAGTTTGTTTGCAATCCCGGAATAAAGATTGAAAAAAATAAAACAAAAAAAACTTTTGGATTTATGACCAGTGGACTAGTGCATCTCTATTTTATATTAGATTGAGATGTGAACAGGATGTGAACAAGTTCAATGTCACTGAAAACAATAATAGTAATAAACTTGTAATAAAATAGCAATACAGTTTAATAGTAATAAATGTTTATCAACAAGTGGAAATTGGTCATTTTTTGCATTTTTCAGAGCAATTTCGTACTTCCGATTTGAAAAGCAAAATCAAAGCTATGTCATAAAATGTGATGTAGATTCGGCCTTGGACTGTGTAGATAGGCTTGCAGGGGCGAGTCTATGTCACCAGGTTCTGAGAGCTTCTCTGCATTTATTCATGAGAAAGAGCTTGTTCAGTCCAATCCCTGCACCGTAATATGCATGTGATTATAATTGCGGTATTATGCATGAGGAAGTATCACTTATGTTGCTTCTGTCTCATTGCCTATTGTTGTCATTCAGAGACATGGGTCGTAGGTAGGGCTGGGTACCGAACTCGATACTTTTTAGGTACCGATCGAACTGCCTCGATACTACCGAGTATCGAAAAGTGTCTTGTCATTCGGTACCAAATTTCGGTACCTCAGAATGAAGCCGAGTAGAGGGGCGGAGAAATGCTTTCGCTGTCTCGTTGAGGAGCAAGTAACGTTGCGCTACATTATTATTTATATCTAAATATATAAAACTATACGCGCGAGAGAGACCCTATGTGCGAGAGGGCGCGTGAATCAACGGTTTCGTTTTCAGTTTATCTCCGAATGGACGGGTGAGAAACGGCTGTTTATGTGAGCAGCCGGTTCACTACAGATACTGTTAACAGAAAACAAAAGTGTCGCACTGCCTGAAGAAACAGCGGAACGCGCAATGTTTTTTAGACTAGTTATGGACAGGTACAACACACAGCAGCTTTACATCAGCGTTCGTCCCTCAAGTCTATGGAAACACGCGACCGGTTCGTGACAGGCTCGTTCACCTGCACGAGCACAGGCTCTGCCTCTGGCTCCAGAACGCGAACATTCTGCTGAAAAAGGGGTATCAGCGTCCTCCTGATACTGCGGATAATCTGCGGGTCGGGCCAAGTAATAAAAAAATAACATTCAAATTAATTGCGGGTGGATGGGAGATGAATCATTAATGTGTTCATTTTAATAAAGACACAGAACTCTTATTTCAACGAACTTGCGTCACTCTTACTTCCGCTTTGATCTTGTTAATAATAATTATTTTTTTGAAGAACAATTGCTGAGTGATTTAAAAAGAGCCTCACATACTGAATTTTTGCATTGAAAACTAAACTTTATTAAAACTATTTGCACGGATTTATTGTGTTGGGTAAATTTAGTTAATTTGTGCTTTTTTTATTCCCCGCAGTGGCTCAGGAGATGAGTCTTTGAGTCTGAAAAAAAGTCAACAAAATTAAAATATAAAACCAAATATTTTTTTTTTGAGGTTATGTAATCTTGTTTAAACAGATTTTATAAAATTGGTATCGAAAAAGGTATCGTTTAGGTATCGGTATCGAAGTCAAGGTATCGGTATCGTCTCGGTATCGAAAATTTTTGAACGATACCCAGCCCTAGTCGTAGGTGCTCGTTTCCTCAATGCGTTTCCCTGCATAGCGACCAGAGCTGAAGTTTTGGTGCAGGCGGATTGTTTTGCCACTAGCACGAAAAAATATGTGTGCATGAGATCGCATTACAGCAGAGAATTCAAATGTCACAAAAGTGGTGTGCATTCACCTCTGCCTGCTCTGAATTTGGACATGCGAGCCGTGTGCATGTTTCCCTCAGCACAGTAGCACAAGTGTGTTGTTTCTATTTTGCCCGCGATGCGGTCTGAAGTGGAATTTGAATACAAACACATGATACATACAAATATACGAATATTCTAATACACAAAAGACAATGATTTAGACCGAAAATTCAAAGAAGAATGGACAAATAAGTAACTGTCTGTTATTCTTTTTCTGTTGTTTATCATGAGACTGTAGTGCTCATAAATGTTATGAAAATATTAAGCCCTTTCACATATTAATTTCTTTCGCATTTCTCCCTTGTGCTTGGGAGTTTGTTGTCATTTCTCTCCATGCTCATATATTAATATTCATTATTCTGTATAATGAGCATGATGTAGGTCTGTGTTTCATTGGTTGATGTCTCCCCTCCTCCGCCCCTTCTACACTGCCCATTTTCTCAGACTTTTCCAGCTTTGAGGTGTGAACAACCAGGGCAGAACATTGGGGGTTTCTGGACACTTTAAAGGTTAAAAAAAGACTTTGTTTTTGTAACTGGTTATTTTTGCTGTCATTATAATGTAATTTAGTTTGTTCTGTTATTCTGATGAAGGATATAAAAGAAACATTCCAGAAGCTTACCTAATGGTGTTTCATTTATCTAATAACACAGTACATTTGTTTATTTCCACACTGCTGAAGTACTAACCTAAGCTCTTTTAGTTTTATGAATTCAACTAATAGGCTATATTAAACATTCAAATAATAATTCAAGTATATAAATAAAACAATAAAAGTATTCTAAATTTCTATTAAGTATTCTAAAGTCTAAGCATTTTATATCATATCTTTTAGTTTGCATTACGAGAGTGCTTATTAGTGAGATGAAATCAGGTTTCATGTTAAGTGTAACAACATGAAATGCATAAAAGCTCACTTTTGTCATTGCATAAGTTAACAAAATCTCAAACCAAACAAAGCCTGCTAAATCTTTTCACTTTCATGAGCCATTTTTTTTACAATGATTTGACCTAGATGATTTTTAGTGAATGTCTGAAGTCAGTTCTCCACATGGTGTAGTTCAGCACATTAAATAAAAGCACCAAGTATGATTTAAATATTCTCATATTTTTGGAGCTGCTTTATGTTGCTCTATTGGCACTTGTTCTCTAATGATTTGAATATAAAAAAAAGGGCTGAGGGAAATGAGTAAAACGTTACAAGGGCTGAATTGGAGCCAGCTTTTCTCAGAACATTAAACAAAAGAGAAGTCAGGGGAAATGTCCTCCCACATCCCATCTATTGTTTTCCGTTGTCTGCCTGTTCAGTGTCGTGCATCTGTTTGGGATACACTGTTTTTCCCAGACCTATACTGTAAAAAACCCCCTGGAAAAATGGACTCCTAACTTAGAACTCTGACCATAGCTGCTGCTGAACAAATATGATTACAGTTCATTTGGCTGCAACAGCGTGCACTCTATGCCAGCCTGAATTAGCTTTCTACTCAGTGTAATTCCATATATCACCATTTAACAGACAGCCAGACTACTCTGTGCTTCACATCTGGTCCCTTGTTTAAAGGGAAATCTTGCATTATTTATTCACACAGCTTTTATGAAGGTCACTCTAGAGCACATGCTGTGCTGAATGGGTAATTGAATATATTTATTGCAAATTAAATATGATTGGATTTTGACATTAGTGGATCATTTCATGATTCGCTGCCCTGAAAATGGATGGACTCTTAGTTGTTTATCAAAATCGCACTCTGAATTATGTGTAAACAAAACATTTTCAGTGTGTAACAGGGAAAAATCGGGACTTGATTCTGTACTTCAGCAATTGGTTGTATAACAAGTCAAGTGGGTGTTACGTACTTATTTTCAGGAAGGGTCCGAAATTGAGGGAAACATCACTAAAAAACGAACGTTATTTTATTTTACATTTGAACATTTATTTTGTTTTATATAACGAAAGATTTTCTTGAAAAACCATAATAACAATACTAACCGTAACATTTATTTATATTATATATATATTAGTTTTCAGTTGTGCTCAATGTTTCTGTTGTTCTGTGAATTTTATTGGGGGGAATCCAGTCATTTCAATAGGAATCCACTTGATTGGGAATTTCATGTAAGGGCAAGATTTTCTCATGCAGATTTCGCAAAGGTTTGATTACGCAAATTCACCACGTTGACCAACAGACAGCTACTTGGATTGAAAGTGACTTCTGTGTGACGTGCTTCATACATTGCTACACTATTGATCAGTGTTAATTCGTTGACAAATAATTTTCGTCATAATTTTCATCAACGTCATTTTTTCACGGACGAAAACGAGACGATGACTAAATAAAAATGCGTTTTGAATGACTAAAACTATGACTAAAATCTACTCTAAATTTTGTCAACGAATAAAAACAAGACAAAAATGAAAGAGAGGGACGATTTGGGAAGATGCTGTGTGGAAGATGCGTACATTTGAAGTGTAACATGCTGATCTAACCGCGGGAAAGGCGGCGCTGTTGCGTGCTCTACAGGCACGTGCAGCAGCAGCGCTTCAGACTACTTCGCAATTAATGAATAGCGCACATTTATGCCAAGCGATTGCTTATAAGCTAATGTTGATGAAATATGATGTTTACTACACAATGTTTATATGGTAGTATGTTTTAGACGGATGTAAGAATGCATATTCTATCACCCTCATGAGCAGTGCATACTGCAGACATTTCAGAATAAGAGTCACGGTGTATTTCGGGATGGTTTATAATGATTTTTTCCTGGTCATTGTTATTTTGTTCACACAAACTGTATTTAATTGAATTTTTATTCAATTCATAGTAAACTACCATATCTTCTGTCACAGGAAGGAAAGACTAAGAACTTTATTTGATACATTAATCAATATATTTTACAAATATAAGGGTTAACTAAACCTAAAACCAAAGAAATCTTCATTACTTGAAGTAAACGTTAACTGAAGTAAAAAATAAATATATATATAAAAATGTAAAGTCTAAGCTTTAGCTTAACCTTAGGTATTAAAATAACAATCAGAATTAAAAACTTGTAGATATTAGGCTTGTTGCGATAGTCGGTGTTACCGGTGATACACGGTGTTTAACCCACCTACCGGTCATAGCACTTGACCACCGGCACCGTCCCTATCGTGTTGAAGTTTTAGCCTATACCAATAAAGCACTTAATTCAGTTAGTGACTACGTATCTTCGTAATTTAGCGTAAGCGGAACGAGCGCCGCAGTAAAGCAGCAGCCGGTGTCCGATTTCATTTATCATTTGAGGAGAGTGAGGCGAGCTAACTGGCAAAGGATGGCGGAAGATCTGGTTTCAAAGCGAAATGCAAAAGCACCTATTTGGAAATATTTTGGATTTGTTTTTTGCTGAAAAAAGGCAGGCACTTTATTTAACGAATAGTGAATTTTTTTATATAATTTCTTGTTTGATACTTGCACGATGTGTGCAGTGGTTCGTTTTGTTAATAAATGCACTTTAAAGGTGTTTCATAAGTGCTTTTGTTTAGTTTTTGCATAGTGTTAGGTTATTATTCATTTTGCAATAAAGATGTGTTTAATACAAGCGAGTGTCTTATTGTTTTGTGTTTTTTTTATTAAGAATAAAATAAATTAACCCATGATTAATTCAAACAAATGCTACTGAATTGCCGCTAATTGAAGTGAAAGTAAATTGAGACGTGTGCACGTCTGCACGACCGCATTTTCGGCCACCCGAAATCCCCGACATGCAACCCCGGTGACACCGGGATTACCGTTTTTTTTTACACGTCGATTAACCGGTGGAAAAAATCCGTCACCGCAACATCCCTAGTAGATATTTAAAAGCAAATACTAAAAGACATAAACACAAAAAATTACTAAAACTTTTAACTAAAATTACAATGAAAACAGAAAAACTAAAAATCTAATCTAATAAAAATTTGAAACGAAAACTATATTAGTACCTCAATGATAAGTGTGTCAATCCCTGAAAAGTACTGAATTTTGCTCTTTCGTGTCTTTTTGCACTTGAACGGTCAAAAAACATCCGCTTTGGCGAGCAAAGTACAGTTGGGTGAACATAAACAGTTTGGGGAATATGTAGGCCTACCTATATCAGTGCACAGAATCTATGTATTGTTAGAGAAATGCTTAATGCATTATAATTTATCTAAATTAAATTTTAGTTGACTAAAATCTTATGATATTTAGTCGACCAAAACTAGACTAAAACTAAAACAATTTCCGATGACTAAAATATGACTAAAACTAAATGGCATTTTAGTCAAAAGACTATGACTAAAACTAAATTAAAATTTGCTGTCAAAATTAACACTCCTATTCACAATTGACAATAAAATGAAAGGCTCAACAATAAGGACTGCCCGATGGCCCAGGGCCAGTGTAAATGTCGCTCTGGCCATTTGATGCATCACGAAAGTTTATTATTTGCATGTTTTTAATCCTTGCCAATTTAAATATTCAAGAAGACATGAAAGAGAACTCAATTTAATAGTGTGAGAAGTTTTGTGTGCGTACACATGTGAAGCGCGCCTAGAAAGCTGCTTCTCAGACACCTGCTGAATTGAGATCTCTTTCAGGTCTTCTTGACTTATTCCCATAAAATTAAGTAAAAAAATGCTGTTCTCGGCGAGTATCCTATTAAACATAGTCTGTTATATCTTAAGTGAACATAAACAGTTGAGAAATAAAACATGTGTAACATTATATTGCATCCGTGCAGCTCTTAAAGTGACAGCAGCCTAATAAACCTGCTGCTGTCTTTATTTTAATGTTAATCAAAGGACGAAGAAAAAAAAGCATTCACTGCTCTTGACTGAATAACTTCAGTAACTTTAATAAGGATTAATCTATATTTAATTTATACAGTGAAGACTATGCAGTGCTATTTTACATTTGATTATTCATTTTCTCTACCTGAAAATTACTGTTAGACCTACCAGAAAAACAATCAAGACAAGAACTAGGCCTGTTTTATTTATTTATTACTTTTTTTGTGTTGGAGCCAAAAATTTGAACCACTGGCCCAACCTGGCCACTAGAAAAAATCCTTAGCTTTAAGCCCTGGACAATAGATCTTTTTTTGCCTGGGTACATTTTTGCCAATTGCATTTGTTTTTGATTCCAACAGCTCAGGACTCAAGTTCAGACATTTTGTGTCACATGATGCCATTCTACAGCTACGATGTTCCCCATACATGTGGTCCTGACCCGAAGATCTGCTGTCAGTTTGACTTTAAAAGGCTGCCAGGAGGAAGAATCAGCTGTCCGTGGAGAATTCCTCCTCAGGCCATCACGGACGGCAATGTACAGGAGAGGTACAACTATACACTCCAGTCACAGAAATTAAGAACAACATTATTAACTTGTGACGACCTAAACATTTTTTAATTATGTCTTGAAAAAAGTCTAGTTTCAATGAATAACAATTTGTAACTCTTTTTTTCATGTCGTTGTTTGTCGATTAGTGTTCCCTCAATTCTGCGCAGATTTAGATTTCCCTCCACTTAGTTTTGTCTCTCCATGTTTAGAGCTCAGACGCTGTTGGACCAGTACAGGAAGAAATCCAAGCTTTTTCAGACCAAAGTGCTACTGGCACCACTTGGAGATGATTTCCGTTACACTGAAGCCGTCGAATGGGACCAACAGTTTAACAACTACCAGAAACTCTTTGACTACATGAATTCTCACCCTGAGCTCCACGTCAAGGTCTTGCTTCAGTGTTTGTCACTTTAAATTGGCCACAGTTTGAACTCTTTGTATATATTCAGACGTTCATTGTATATATATTTCCCTATATACCTCATTCTCTTTGCAGGCCCAGTTTGGAACCATTTCAGATTATTTCAATGCCTTGCGTAAAAACACTGGCATGGATCCGGATGGCATGAATGTTGGCCATTTGGCGTTGCCTGTGGTAAGTGGAGACTTTTTCACTTACGCGGATCGAGACGACCACTACTGGAGCGGATACTTCACCTCAAGGCCATTCTATAAACGCCTGGACAGAGTGCTGGAATCACATCTTCGGTACGGCTTTACTAAATCCAAACGCACTGCATGAATCTCTACAGTCACATTACATTAACACTCACCAAAGTGCCAAATGCAGGAAAAAGTTGGCTTCAGCGAGTACAGTGAATTAGTCCATGAGAGAAAAGATCAGTGACAACTTTTACCACATTGTAAAATGATTAATAAAAGTTTATAAGAAGCAAACAATTTTCTTTTATTACTAAAACTATGTAGCACAAAAATTTCATTAATTTCACCAAAGTGAAAATATGAAAAACACAACCCAAATGCACTGCATAAATCTGCATAAATATTTCCAGCCAGTGTCTAAATGTCCAAAAATCGAAACCATACAAAATTCCATTTCCATATGGCTGGTCTTAATTTGCCTTGGAGAGCATGAGTTCAGAATTAACATAAAAAGTTAATTTTGAACCTGTTAGAATTCCATACTAATACACCCAATAAAATTTGCAATTCATATTGTATAAATGAATGACATATTACCTGTAAATTCAGCTTATTCAAAATCTGATCACTTTCTCTCTAAATATTCACAGTTTAGAGACTTTTTTGGCAAGTTCAGTTGGAACAAAAAGACTGTAAATGTGTTTTTCTGCTGCAAAATCTTGTTTGTCAACTTTTAGAAGTGCACTAGCATACAGATGACTTAACACACATGTACTAACAACCCCAAAACTCTAATTTGATGTCATGATGTCTTTAATGGCATATGGTAACCTTTTTCAAACTTTCATACAAACACAGTCCCGAACTGATCGTGGTCACTGTGCTGGTAGAGTTTTTCTATAGGAAATGGAGCTGTGTGATGACAGACGTTACCATCTCTTTCTTCCTGGGCTGTATGCTACTAACTAACACTCAAAACTGAAGGTCACATGTCTGTGTTGTCACGATAAGTCTGAAGCCCTGTGACAAGGTCACAGCAAACTAAAGCAGCCAGTTTTGAGCCAGCAGCTCAATGGCTTCAGTATTTATTTGACCTTGGCCATTGACTGTGGCTCCTTATCACAAACTTTGCTCTTTGACACCTTTCTAACATTATATTGTCCCTGGAAACATAAAAATTTATCTTATTTAGTAAAAGCCCTTTATAAAGTTAAATTATCGCTAATATGTGGAATTTGAAAGAAATAGCTCCTTGTTTTTTATTTATTTATTTAGTTTTTACACCAAGAAATTGCTTAAACGTCTTTGCATCTCTTATTAATTGGCTTGGTTCTAGATAATGAGACATTACAGTGGTACATATTGATTTTCTACATTGATTTTTCTCTACATTCTCCTCCAGATGTGTTTTTTTTTTTTTTTTTTACACAAATCAGTCGAGCAGTGTTGTTATTGTTAACTAAAAAAACTATTAAAACTATTAAAAATTGCTTATGGTAACTGAAATAAAACTGAAATTAAATAAAATTACTACAACTAAAACTGAAATAAATTAAATTAAAGCTAAATAAAGATATATTTTAAAAAATGAAATAAAATTAAAATCAAAACTAAAATATAACAACAAACACAAAAAGATAAAAAAGCTTATTTAAAATATTTATAAATACTAATAGTATATAAATAATTGTAAAATAACACCGCAATAGAGCTCTAAATTGAAATCCCCAACCATAATTTTTTTTTTTTTTTTTTTAAATGTACCATGAATTTTTTTAATCTTTGTTGATAATCTATGTTGATGTTTTTTAAATTTCCCATGGTAGTATGTCCTGTGTTTTTTAAGGGTAAGTCCCATAGTACCATAGTTTTAGTAGGTTTTTTTTTATATATATTTGATTTTTAGTATTTAGATATTTGACTTGTGTTTGTGTGTGTCAGTGGCTGCCCTGCATTTCATTGTTTAGTGCAAGACTGTGATAAGGATATAAATTTCCCCCTTTTACTGATTGTATTGTACGTCTGTATACCCCGTTCTCACAAAGACGGCCGTACTTGATCACACAAGTGAATAGATTGGGTACACCTTCAGCTTGCGGATGCAGAGAACTCTATTTAACACAGTATTTGCATTTTGATGGGTGTCTAAATGTAGGCAGGAGAGTTTTCATCAGTATGCAGTCGTTAAACTATTCCCCGTTCTACACGATGGCTTCTTTCACACAGCAAATAGGACTTTGTTCAGCTCTGCTCAGTTTCACACACACAGACACACACAGTAGATTGATTAGAGATATTCAGTCCAAGGTCATTTCATGTTTAATTAATTATTAAAGTCAGTGTTTGGCTGTTCTTGTGGGTGCAGAAAGCAGATGTATGTTTGATGTGAAGTATGTAGGTCACGTGTTCTTATAACTACTATCTGTGGACCATATACAGAAATGTTTTTGATCTGCTGAATCTACTTAAGCTGGCTTTATCATCTCACTTCAAAGGTCTATTTGGAAAAAATACACTTAAACTATGGGTTATTGTGAAATATCTCTCCAATTTACTGATGAGGGATCATAGTTTTCGTGAACATGTTGGTTGTTAATAAAATGTCACTAAAAACTTTTAGACAACTCGTGCTTTTTGCATATGTATCTGAGTGAATCTCAAGAAAACATGTCCATGGCATATTTAACCCTAACATAAAAAAAGAAAAAAGAAAAAGAAAGAAAATTTAGACTGCTACCCTAATTTTACTGGACATTTTTTGTTTTTATAATTTTCTAAATTAGTAAATTAATTATTCTCACTAGTCATCCTTATTAGATTCTCTATGGAAGAGGATTAGGGTCAAGCAACAATAAAAAAACTAAACCATCTCAAGGTTAAAGTCATTATAATGCAAGAAAAAACTCTTTAAATTTCGAGAAAAAAGTCGAAATAAAATGTTGAGAATAAACTTATTCAATTTTGAGAATAAAGTAGTATACCGCTATACCAGGTTGGTACTGAAATTTTAAAAATGTGATGCTTTGAGCGCTGTTAAAGGATTAGTTCACTTTCAAAAAAAATGTCCTGATAATTTACTCACCCCCATGTCATCCAAGATGTTCATATCTTTCTTTCTTCAGTCGAAAAGAAATTAAGGTTTTTGATGAAAATATTCCAGGATTATTCTCCTTATAGTGTACTTCAATGGGCACCAAATGGTTGAAGGTCAAAATTACAGTTTCAGTGCAGCTTCAAAGGGCTTTAAACGATACCAGACGAGGAATAATGTTCTTATCTAGCGAAACGATCGGTCATTTTCGAAAAAAAAAGTTAATGTATATGCTTTACAAACACAAATTATCACCTTGCACGTGCTTCCGCCAAAACCGCACTTCTTCTGTATTCTTCAAAAAGCTTAAGCTATATGTCCTACGCCTTCCCTATTCAACTTACGGAACGAACGCAGCACCAGTTCTGTTTTTTCCATAAGTAGAATTATCAGGGAAATTTTATTTGAAAGTGGACTAATCCTTTAAGCGAATTCGTAAATGCCTCTGATTGGCAATTGTTTTCACTCACTCATCAGATATGTATTTGATTGACTTCAATGATCAATGCTTCAAAAACACTGTAAATAGTCATCAATGACGCTCTTCACTGAGGGCTTACACAGAAACACAAGGGAGCATTTGAAAGCATGCGTCTTATCAGCGGACAGAGCTTTCAAACGCTCCCACTCCTCCTTTTTAAACGCTTTCAAATTCAAACACTTCAGTGTGCTTTCAAATGCTCCCGTGCGTTGATTATTGTCAATCACAGACATATCCAATGAGTGTGTCAACACAATGGCCAATCAGAGGTGTTTACGAATCTAGTCAACAGCGCTCAAAGCATCACATTTTTTAAATTTTAGTACCGACTTGGTATCGCAGTCGGTACTTTTGACAACACTACATTGCATACTGATAGAGGACATGACAGAGTTGGATAACTTAAGGCTCATTTATACTTCTGCGTCGGACCTACGCCGGAGCCTCTGCACTACTAAAACTGATTCACTGCCTCTGCCGTAGGCTACGCCTGCGTCGACGGCAACATGCAGACCTCCAGTAGGCAGTGTCTACGGTCATGTTGAGTATGAAGGCAAAAGCCGAAGAAGAAGCAGCTTGACACGAACGTTGTCAGAGAAGCTTCAGCAGTGATGGCGGCAAATAGGCAACAATTTTTGTTGCAGCTTGACGGCACGTATCCCCTGAAACAGAGCAGAGCTTGTGACCTGACCATTTTATTTTTTATTCCTATGGAAGTTGAAAACTTCTCCGCTTGCTCCGTGCCAATTTTATTTTTAAGCTGAGGGAGGGGTTCTAGCAGACCAATCACAGCGCTTGCAGTTTACGTAGAATTGGCACATTGTTACATTTTTGGAGAGGTGAACATCAGGCTATGCTGTATGCGTAGACGCAGACATATAAATCAACCTAATAACTTAATCTAATAATTAGCATACAAACTTAAAATTTTTAGCGTCTGGGTCTTTTTAGAAGAAAAAAAAAGTTCAATTTGGGCAGTGTACTCACTTTTGTCCAACATGAAATAACAAATTGACAAGCAAAAACAGGACATTCTCAAACACGACTTAATTCTCAAAAGTTTATTCTGAACATTTTATTTTGACTTTTTTCCCGAAATTTAACAAGTTTTTTCTCGCATTATAATGACTTTAATCTCAATATGGTTTTATATTTTTTTTATTATTGCTTGGCCCTAATCCTCTTCTGTAATTCTGGTTCAATCAAGTTCCTTGATTATTACGCCAGAATGAGAGTTTAGTTCCTAGCCATATTGGCCTAGAAAATCGCTACTTTTCATTTTCGGTCGGTCTTAGTACACCATGTAACTACAGAAGAGTCAAGTTTTAAATAGGAAAAATATTGAAATATTGTCATTTTTGAGCGAGATGCTATTGGTCTCATCAGATTCAATGAACTATGCTAAGCTATGCTAAAAGTGGTACCACCAGACCCGGAGATTGGCTGAATGGATTCAAAAACGATAAAACTCAACTGTTTAACTCTAGGGAAGTTGGAAAATTAGCCTATTTTCAAAAAAAGTGGAGTGTTCCTTTAAACGAAAATATAATTTCTTTTCTTTATTTCCAGATGTGAAATATGACTCATTTCCAACAGGTTTTGTGAGGTTCGCCCAGCTATAGATTTTCATGTCCTGTAGAACATTTGAGAAGGTCATTCTTCAGAGACATGACACCTGTATTGTTAACATAATGTGGAAAGATTTTGGTTTTATTGTTGTTCTCCTTTGTGGGAGCGCTCCGACACTCCCAGCACAACAGGGACCAAACCAAACTGTTTTCTTGCTTTACCTGGTATGTGAACATTACCCTGATACAGGAGGTATTTTCATGCCAGAAGGATTCTCGTAACACTGTAGATTTATTCAGTGTGGATTTGAGGGAACTTTTGATCTTGTGAAGGAGGGAGTTTCATATGTCACTTCATGTTTTTCCACAGGGCAGCTGAGGTACTCTACTCTCTGACCTTGGCCAACATTCAGAAGTACAGCCAGCCTAGTGATTACCCTGCAGTGGATAATTACAAGTTACTGACGGAAGCCAGACGCAATCTAGGTCTCTTCCAGCACCATGATGCCATCACAGGCACAGGCAAAGACTGGGTGGTTGTGGACTATGGAACCAGGTAACACATCTTTTTTGAAACATTAAAGAGAGATGTGTGGATTTGAGATACATTATGAAGAAGAAAAGATGTGAGATACAAAGAAGTGAAATACGTTCTTTTATCCAACACACTCGCTCCAGTCAGTAGTGTTTCCCTGGAACAAACTGGGGTTAAGTGTCTTAAGCCGCCTTTTCACTAACTCAAATATTCACTTATATTCACTCACGCATTTTGCCCCAAAGTGGCAGTCACACAGAACTTTCAGATTGGTTGTGAAGCAGCCGTTATCCTCCACTTAAAAATGAATGACCATGATAAAATTATATGAATAATGAATGTATTAATATATCCACACAAAACAAAAGTCCACCAACATGTTTAAAAGAAAAACTGTATGTTTTCTAGGGCTTATCAAACCTGAAAGATTCTTTGATTATTTTTGTCAATTTTTTATAACCAATTTTAAAGAAGTAATGTTTAAAGAATGTTTAGTGGAAAAAAGTTTGATATTTGATATATACCATGGTACTCAATGATTATATTGACATACAGGCTTTTCAATGGCCTGTATATTAATATATATATAGAGCAGAGTGGCCGATAGTTGATATAATGATATATAATATAATTTATTTACAACAAATGAGATATTTATATAAGTCTCTTCAAGTCTCTGCATTTATTTGCTCATATATACAGTAAAAACAATAATATTGTGAAATATTATTGCAATTTAAAATAACAGTTTTTATTTTAATATATTTTACAATGTTATTTATTCCCATGATGGCAAAGTTGAATTTTCAGCATAATTGCTACAGTCTTCAGTGTCACATGATCCTTCAGAAATAATTCAGATATGCTGATTTGGTGCTCAGAAAATGTTCTAATTATTATCAGTGTTGAAAACATCTCAGGTTCCCTGAATAGGGAACGAGATGCTGCGTCATTACGCATTAGGAACGCCTCTGCGTTGTTGCGTCGTGAAGCACTCGTGAATCTAACCAATAACGTGACGAGACGTCAGAAGCGGGTGACGTCACGGACCAGGAAACTATAAAGCATACCCAGAAAAAAGAACGCTAGCTTCTGGATTATGGCTGAAGCAAGACACTCACAGGTATGCCAGGGATACGGCATAGCGATGCAGCGTCTCATTCCCTGCGCCATAGTGCCGAGTATCTGTCTGTTATTTTTGAGACAGCACAGCTGACCCCGGAGTGGAGCCGCCATCGAGGTTATAAAACCTAATAAATGTATGCTGGGAGAACCACCCAGCCGCATCACATATGTCATGGATGGAAACTCCCGACAGAGCCTTTGAGGCCACCATACCCCTGGTAGAATGGGCACGGACAGCTAAAGGAGATGGATGTCCGGCTGCTTCATAAGCAAGTGAGATGGCCTCAACCACCCACTTGCTCCTGATTCGAATTTTAAAAAAAGGAGGAGGACAGAAAGCCTGAAGTACAGTAGTCCCTGGGACATTGGTGTGGACCTTTGGCACATAGCTAGGTCTACATAGCCAGGTCTAGTGTGAAGAAAACACTTTACCAGGCGCAGATTCTAAACATGAAGGAGCAACCGAAAGTGCTTGAAGATCTCTTACTCTCTTGAGAGATGAGATAGCCAGTAGAAAATTTCTCAGAAACCTCTTCTAGTGGTTCAAAGGAGGCCTCAGCTAACCCTTCTAGCTCCACGGCCAAGTCCCAGGCCGGAGTTCTTGTACGAACAACAGGCCTCAGCCTCAAAGTACCACGAAGGAAGCGTACAGCAAGGGGGTCTCGACCTACCGAGGAATCCCCCAGAGGAGATGATAGGCTGAGATGGCTGCAACATAAACCTTCAAGGTTGAAGGGGATAAACCATCTGAAAACTTGTCTTTGAGAAATTGTAGAACTAGGCTAATAGAAGATCCACTCCATTTGTATGCATACAGCTTCCTCGTGGAGGGAGCTCTGGAGAGGAGTATGGTCTCCACAACCTCAGTTGGGAGACCAGAATCTATGAGCCTGGCCCCCTCAGAGGCCAGGCCCACAGTTTCCATAGTTCTGGGTGTGGATGAAGTATCATGCTGCCCGCTTGAGACAGAAGGTCCTGCCTTCCAAGAGAGACTCTAAGTCTGAGAACCATATTTGGGTTGGCCAGTGCGGGGCTACCAATATTAGACTGACCCCTTCCTGGCGTACTTTCTCCAGAACTCCCGGGAGCAGAGCGAACGGGGGACATGCGTACAGACGCAGCCTCGGCCATGTATCCAGACCCAATGGTGCTGGATGTGACAGGGAGAACCACAGTGGACACTGGGTTGATTCCCCTGAACCAAACAGGTTGACTTCCATTTGACCGAAGTGTTTCCAAATGAGCTCCATCACCTTGGAGGATGATCCGACGGGCCAATTTGCATAGTTGGCGAGACCACAGACCCCCCGATGGTTGATATATGAGACCAACGATATGTTGTCCGTGCGGACCAACACGTGATGGCCTCTCAGGTCTGGGAGGAAGTATTTTACTGCAAGAAATACGCCATAATTTCCAGCCGATTTATGTGCCAGGAATGCTGATGGTCCTTCCAGAGACCCTGAGCTGAGCGACCACTCATTATCGCCCCCCAGCCCGTGAGGGAAGCATCCGTCGTAAGCATTACGCGATGACAAGGAGCTCCCAACACAGGTCCTTGGGACAGGAACCAAGGCTTTTTCCACACGACCAGAGCACAAAGGCATCGCTGCGTGACTTTGATCATGCGAAAAGGATTTCCTCTCGGAGAAGGGGGTCCTAAGCCACCACTGCAATGGTCTTATGTGCAGCAGGCCAAAAGGTATCACTTTGGACGCAGCTGCCATGAGACCCAACAGTCTCTGAAACTGTTTGACAGTGAGTGACTGGCCTAGTTTCACCCCATTCACGGCATTGAGAATGGAACTCACACGAGCAGGAAACAGATGTGGAGTCCCAAACTACCCCTAAGTAGTTGGTAATTTAAGCCGGAACAAGCACACTTTTCTTGCCATTAAGCCTTAGCCCTAGCCTCTTCATTTGTTCATCTCGATGTTGAACTGCCAGATGTTCTGTTTGAGCTATAATCAACCAGTCGTCGATATAGTTCAGTACGCGGATGCCCTGGAGTCTCAATGGAGCCAGAGCTGCATCCACACACTTCGTAAATGTGCGGGGTGATAATGCTAGGCCGAAGGGAAGAACCCTGTACTGGTTAGCTTCGCCCCCTTGTAACGATCGGCCCTATCGGTCGATTTTACATTGATTGAAATTGGGGTCAGATTGTACTGTGTGAGCAGTTATGAGTGTTTAAAAAGATGATACAGACAACAGAAATGAATAAATAAGGTGTATTTACAATAATCACAAGGAACTTAAAACAACACAATAAAACTAGAAAAACTTAGGCCGTTTAAAAGCAGGGAGTCCATTTGCACCATACCCTAAAACAGTCCTTAAGAGTCCTAGTAACGTGCTGAAAGTCCCAATGTGAAAGTGTCCACCGGTGTATATACAAAGTCCACGGAAGTGTTAATCCAAGTGAAGGTGATGTGATTTGCTGGAAAGGCAAGTCCATAAAATGCAACTCCACAGTCCAGCTGATTTGTGATCACGTTTATAATGGGCGGGCTGCTTGTTTGCCATGCTGCCTCCTTTATGCTGGCTTACTTCCTGGTTCCTGTCATGTGACCAGTCACATGACAGGCAGACCCATACATATTTAAAGACATACACACATTAAAATAAGTAAGAGGTATAAAATAGACTAAAACACATGTAAACCAATTAAAACTCTATTATACATAAAATCATTGTAATAAATAGAGTGGTAAAACATGCATTTTATGTGACAGTGTTACACCCTAAAGCAAACCTGAGGAACTTGCTGTGTTGAGGATGGATGGATACATGAAAGTAAGCGGAGGGTCGGAGGGTCCTCGGAGGGTTGGTGGAGACCACTGCGCACTGAAGCACACTGGATGGCAGGGTTAGCAGAACATATATATGGAGTGGTGTGAGATACTCTTGTCCTCAGACGAAGAGATCGTGACTTGTTTATATGTAATAAGACAGACAACACCAAATAAGACACACAATAACACAGAGCTCTTGCTGAGTATGCTTTATAGTTTCCTGGTCTGTGACATCATCCGCTTCTGACGTCTCGTCACGTTATTGGTCAGATTCACGAGAGAGGCGTTCCCAATGCGTAATGATGACAGTTCCCATGAAAGGGAACAGTTGTGCTGCTTAACATTTTTGTGAAAACCTTGATAAATTTTTTTCAAGATTCTTTGATGAATAGAAGTTCAAAAGAACAGCAATTATGTGGAATAGAATAGTTTTGTAACAATTTAAGTCTTTATTGTTACGTTTGATTAATTTAATGCATCCTTGTTGCATTAAATTATTTTTTTTCAAACAAACAAAAAAATCTATCTATCAACCAATCAACCAATCAGTCAGTCAGTCAGTCAGTCAGTCAGTCAGTCAGTCAGTCAGATATTTGAACAGTAATTTAGAGCCTTTTGGTTGCAAGGCCAGATTAACCAACAAGCCACACAATCTCCAAAATATTAGTTTATATGAACTTTACCTTACTCTTAAAAATGTCTAACCTTTTGACTTTCTGGTAAAGAAAACAAAATCTTATTATCTGATATTATCAGGCAAAACAGACCAGTGTTATAATTGAAAATTATAGCCATTATGGTTGCTGATATAGGATGCATCCATACTGAATGACATTCATTCTTGTTAACAGTTTAATTTACCAGAAATTCTGGCACATACATACATGCTGTAAAAACATTATGATCTTTGTTATTTTTAAGGTTGTTTCATTCTATTCTGAACGTGAAGCGAGTGATTGTGAGCTCAGCTCATTGGTTGGTGCTCAAGGACAAACAAACATACAACCATGATCCTTCAAATCCATTCCTTCAGATGGTGAGTGTTCATACTGCATATCCACAACATGCTGGCATCACTCCTAAATTTGGAAATCTGCACATCACATTTTTGCTGGTTCTATATTACAGGATGACGTTCAGCCATCCCAAGATGCCCTACCTCGCAAAACTGTTCTTGAAGTTAGTGAAAAACCAAGGTAATGGGGAAAAAACAATCAACAATTTATTAAATTTCTCAATAAAAACAAAATCAATGTTTTTGTTGTGCTTTACACCAGACTAATGTTGAGTTTATGAGAATGGCCTCATGGTACATGTGTTATAAAGTAGATGACAAGTGGCAACAGAATTTGTGTGGCAGAAATTTATCTTTCTCTTTTGCTGTTCCCAGGTTGCTGGTAGTTTCCAACCCCACAGAGCAGGCCAGGACATCCATGGTTACAGTGTACGTGAATAGTCTTAACGTGCGCTTGCTTGATGCTGTTGGTCATGTGGTCCACGCTCAAGTCAGTGCAGTTTGGAATGATGCCACTCATGCTGCCGCCGATGTCTTCCAGGTGAGATCTGCTGCTTCGATGCATCATATCACAGTATTATGGAAAAGATCAATGTGAAGATTGTAGATTCTTCAAACTAGTCCATGTCTGTTAGTTTGAGGTCATCTAAATACTCTTCAAGCCATTTTTATGGTCTCTCTAAATATGTTTGTTTACTCCTCGGCAGTTGTCGTTTGTGGCTCATGCTGCTCCACTGGGTCTGAGCGTGTACCAGCTGATGGAAGGAATGGAGCCAAGGACAGAAGCTGCTAAGTACATGTTTCTTCAGGAAGGCGGCCACATTTCAGTCAGTAAACTAGAGCATTTCCGAGAGTTCTACCAAAACGATGTAGCTCCTGTGCACATTGAAAATCCTCACCTCAAACTCTCCATCTCTACAGCTACAGGTCTTTTAGAGGTTAGATCATAGACTGCTGCTTTGTGGGTTTGTCATAAGGTGATATGTTTAGGAATGACTCTGTGTAACGTTCAGAAAATGTTTGCAGAAAATGAGGTTGAAGGAGGATGACTCAGAGCACCAGGTCAAAGTGGAGTTTGTTTGGTACGGCACCACCAGCAATAAAGACAAGAGTGGTGCCTACCTGTTCCTGCCTGACAAAGAAGCAACAGTAAGTACCATACCTTTTTTTATTGCTTCGATTAATCAGATATTCTATATCTTACCCAACAGTATTCATTTTTTGTTGGGTTTTGTTGAGAGACAGGAAATTATGATGGGGGGATTGGGTTACAATCACAGTTATGCCCAGACACAAACCCTGTTAAACCATGAGCACCACAGCTTTTTTATTCAGATACTGAATAGTTGTACAGAAAAAAACGAAGTGTTGAATTGGGAAGGGCTTTACCGGAAGTTCATACAATTTCTTAAGAAGACCTTCTGTCTACGGTGTTAAATGTCTGACAGGAAGAGTCGATAGCCTCACAGGCAGTGCTCCGAGATGTAGTTCGGTTGTGTTTCGGGCGACCCGAATTTGATTCCCAGCTCGGGGACCTTTCTTCTCGATCCTGATAAATAAATATTTAAATATCTTCTAATTAAAACAATAATACTAAATGTTACATAAAAGTAACACAAAATGAAAATATTCTAATTATTTATTATAAAAGACTTTAACTTTGTGCACAGAGTAGGGGTGTAGTGGTACACAAACATGACGGTTCTGTACGTACCTCGGTTTTGAAGTCATGGTTCGGTACAGCGGGGGGGAGAAAACTAAATTTTTTTAACTAAACTATTTTTTTATGGGTTTTTTGAACAAATGTAAAATCTATCTTTGCTAACGCTGTAAACTATATACAGGGAGCCCTTACTTACACATTACTATAATATTGAAAGTTACAATTAACAACAAAGCCATAATTTGTAAATTCAGTTGCTATTTATTTTTAGATATAATAATCAACACTCAAAAAAAAAAAAAAAAAAAAAAAGTAAAATTGCACATAAGGCAGGTTTTGCATAAACTTCTAAATCTAATTATAAAGTTATTTTTCAACTCCATTTCATTTTTGAAATATAATCATTTACACAGTGGCTGTCATAATTTGTTTTCATGACAAATTTATTTAAACACATTAAATAATCAAGACATTACTAACAGGTTTAGTAAATATAACAAATAGGCTAATAATAGTGCACATACAAAATGCTCCTCTCTAGAGTTCATTTCTCTAGTGAACTAACATGCTGTCGACATTAAATTCCTGAGGAAAATGTAATGCTACGTGAGATATTATTCTCAAGCTGTTTTACTGATATCTTTCCTCATTTGAAGCCCTGGTTGAGAGATTATATGTAAGCACATCGATCGATCATCGCTTCTTTTCTGCACTTTTTACTGGTAGCAGCATTGCATTACCGTGCGTGCCCCCTTCTGGATTGGAGTGTGGACTGCCTGTGACTGACTGTATTCATCGTCTCACTGTATGTACCGAACCGTGACGTCCATACCGTGACGGTTCGGGACGACTACATGAACTGTTACACCCCTATTACAGAGTTAAGTCAGGACAATCATCCACAACCTAAAAATAAAAGGATGTCGGACTCTGTAAATAGCTGATTAGAGAACATGGAAGTTGAAATAAATAGTTAGTGGTTGAAAATTGCTAAATCAACTTTTACTATTCATAACAAATGCAAATCTGAGCAAATTATAATGAATATACCTACATAAATGCAGAGAGTGAGACCTATATGTATGAAATATGTGAGACCTATATGAAATATGTAGCCTATCATATCATGCATTGTTTAAAATATTTAAATAGACATATCAAATACAGAAAATTTGTATAATTCCATATCTTATTTGATTATTACTCTTGACAGAGAGCTGGTTTCTGAGAAACGTGCAGAGATGGCAACACGGCTATTTAATTTGCGATCGTGCTGTGCTTATTTCATTCATTTATCATATCGTACACAAGGTTTAAATCATTTAAATATACATAACAAATAGTAGAACATGATGTAGTATTTTAGTTGATAGCACGGTTGCCAAGCTCTGATTTCTTATAGATTTGCACGGAGACGGCAATGCGCTATTTAATTTACACTCAATTCATATATAAAGTTTACACTCATTCACTTCACACACTCATTATTATGTACTGATCTTAAAAGTTTGTTTTGAAGCCATTATCCGTACCTTTCTGAATATTAGGTATTCAGCTTTGGGCAAATCCCTTGGCCACATGCCTAGTGAACACAGTTGGTAACCAAGGGAACAAATGAGACATAAGGAAAACTGCAACTAACAAATTAAAAGTCCCTGGAAAAATAAACAGAAACTGAACTTTGATGTGACATTATTATTGTATTTTACTTCCATTGCACCTTTCTTACATAAATACAATTTACTACTGCTGAATAGAGGTGTAGGAAATACTGGGTTACATTTTCGTTCACTTTGTGAAATAAATAATTAGAATATTTTCATTTTGTGTTACTATTCCTTTAATAACAGCAACAACTATTATTGTTGTTGTTGTTACTAAAGGAATAGTAACAATAGTAATAATAATAAGTTTGATTATAACAACAACATTTTATTACATTTCACCTTTCTTACTTAAACAAGTATAATTTATTTAGCCATGGTGCCACTGCTGAATAGCAGTGCAGGAAAAACTGGGTAATATATCGCCCACTCCTATAAAAACTGTTTGTTTGCAGCAGGCTTGCAGGTAATTTGTGGTAAACAAATGATTGCTATGAGAGTTTGCTGGAACGCTGTGTCTTTTGTAAATTTTCATTGAAACTTATAAGATCAAAGTGTGTCATTCAGCTGATTAGAGTTATGAATGTAACGGCAGTTTGGTCACTGCTACAGGGAACACTGGGAAACCTCATAAGAGCTCACCTCAGTCTTTCATCAGGGCATTAGGTAGTTTTGTCATGCAGTGTCTTTGGTAGCTCTGCTCTGAGGGGACTTTATGAGTTTGATTTGATTCACATTGATTTTCTTTCTCTCTCACACAGATTTACTTTCCCTCTCAACCGCCGGTGGTTCGAGTCACTAAAGGGCCGCTGTTTTCTGAAGTCACCACTACCTTCACACACATCACACACACTCTCCGGCTCTACAACATCCAGGGTAAGAGAGGACGGCAAACACTCAACACCTGCACTTTTCTCTTTCACTTTGCAGTCGCCACTATTTACAGAATGCAAATCAAATATTTACTCCAGGGACTGGCAAAACGACATATTTTCAAGTTTGACTAGTTGTCTTAAGGAGGTCCTGTATAATTAGGCAGATTTTGGGTTTTGTTTTTGTCGAAAGTCAGTGGTGGGAAGGCAGCAATGTAACCTCAGGAAGTTGATTGACACCTGGGATAAAAATAAAAAAAAATAGTGAATTTCGAAATCCTTGAAGTGCTGCTGGATGACGTCCTTTTCTTTTCCAAATAATTTTTAAGAGAGTCTTTTATTTACAGTACTATAGCAGCTTGATTTGTGCAAGGTTTTTTTTACTTAATTTTTTATTGGACGCTGTACAAAGCTTTTTTCTAGCGACGTTTTTGCAATATAAATCTTTGAATTTTCCTCAGACTATAACAAAGTTTTAACAACAGTTATAACAACAGTTTGAACTGCGTAATCGGCAATGCCAAAAGAGGCAGTGCATTACACAACCAAGAAACAAAGATTTAATCAGCATCAGACAAGGAAGTTTACTACCAGACAGTTCAGCAAGTTTAAAGTTTAATGGTGTGCTGAAAATGGGATCATTTCGTAAAACAAAGAAATACATTCAGAAAGTTTTCATGCTTTTCTTATCAAGAGCAACAGGGGATTGGACGGTCGGTTTGTGACCCCTTCTGGGTGGGTGAGATAATGTAAGTGTTTTTGAAAGAGCGGAGCAGTCACATGAGCCATTTCCCCGTAGCCCTAGGGACCTTTCCACCCAGTGATGTTTGTTTTTGTCCAAAAAAGAAAAGAATAAAGCGAAACCTCTTGTGGGTTATTCCCTTGGGTTGAAGCTGAATTTAGGATGCAAAGCTTAAGAAGATCAACCTTTTCTCACACAGAAAATAGCTGTTCTGATTTTGAAGGAATAGTTAATGTAAAAATAAAACACTGTCATCCAATTCTAAAATACACAAAAGAAGAAATTTTGAAGAATGTACTTATCGCTCTTTTCCATGTAGTTACAACAAATTGGATGAAGCTATCAAGCTTAAAAAAGGACTCAAAGATAAAAATGGTCCATTCACCTTGTTCACTATATTTCAAGTGTCCATACAATAGCTTTATTTAATGTGATATTCACTGAAAATCCTGTGGACTGATAACTGTTGCAACCAGCTTATTGAGAATTTATAATTTGTGAATGAATCATTCAGACCGGTTTTGTGAACCGAGTCAAGTGATTCATTTAATAGATCCAACACAAGAGAATGATCCATTCATGAAGTCGAATGGACTACCATTGTGAAACTTCAATGTTTTTTTGTTGTTGTTATTTTGAGAAAAAATACAGTAAAAACAGTACTGTTGTGAAATATTATTACAATTTAAAATAACTTTTTCTTAATTTATTATTTGAGCACATGCCCTGTGATTGTGTTCACTGGCCTTGTGCTCTTGCTTTTGTCATGTTTGGTGTGATCACATGGCTTGTATGTGTAGTGAAAGTGAAAGCGACAGTTGAAGGCCATGTATGGTAACCCATACTCGGAATTTGTCCTCTAAATTTAACCCATCCAAATTAGTGCACGCACTTTAGGAGTAGTGTGTAGTGAACACACACACACACACACACTGCAAACCGTGGACACACCCGGAGCAGTAGGCAGTAGCGTCCAGGGAGTGATTGGGGGTTCGGTGCCCTGCTCAAGGGCACCTCAGTAATTTCCTGCCGGTATTGAAAATCGAACCCACAACCTTCGGGATACCAGTCTAACCATCTAACCATTAGGTCGCTACTGCCCCAAATTGTTCATTTTGGTTCATTTGTCCCACTTGCTGTCCCTATTTAACCTCCTCATTTGCTCTCCTTTTTAGGCTACATTCAAACTGTCAGTGCAAATCCAATTATTTGTGTATCTGATTGGAATCTGACCAAATTTTCTGACTGTCCACATTAGCTACATTCACACTGTCAGTCCAAATCCGATTATTTATTATCCGATTGGAATCTGACCAAAGGTATTGACTGTCCACGCTGTGTATCGCAAAAGATTTGTGTGTCCCATGGCACTCATTAAGAAGAGCAACCGGAACACCTACATTGGTTTCTATGGCAATAACATTGCATTGTTGGACAACCACAACATGGAAGGGTTTGCAATACAGATGTGTGGCTGCCGTGCTGGAGTACCGCGTCTTATGAGGAAGTGGCAGAAACGTAGGAGGCTGGTATGCGTGACTTTATGCCATGCTGTCGTCTCCGCCAGTTTCAAAATTCAATTGTCTCCATTACATTGTAATTTTCTGCTTGACCGGCACTTTGCAGTAACACAACCTTGTTTCTGCAGTGACTTTCAGCATGTTTCCTATAACAAAGTGTGCCATGTGTGTGTTGAAAAAGTGACATAAACCTTGCAAAATCCAATCAAAGCAGTCAGACTGAAATGGATTTCAAGAAATGGGATTTGAATGGGTTTTCAAACCACATATAAATGTAGCTTGAAACTGATTTTTGCTGTTCACACTTGCTAAATCTGATCGGATTTCAGTTGGATAGGCACAAAAATCGGATTTGGACTGACAGTCTGAGCAAGGCTTTATTCTCCCTGTGTTCTGTCCTGGGTCAGTTCATTGGTTACTAGGGTGTTCCGGGTGGTTTTTAGGTCAAAAGAGCCCAAGTCTCTATGATATTCAGATCTCTAGAGATGGTTTGGATCCATTCTTTAGTGTAAATCTATGATTTTTAAAATCAAAAAAGCACTAGCACACACCTCCTCAGCAAGCCACACAGTTTAAGATGAATTGACTACATACGCATACCAGTCAGTAACTCTCAATATGAGCAATAGTATCAGTGAAGGTTGCTCACTAAATGTGTCAAGTTACCATCTTGCTATGAGCTAATGAGGACACACTCATGGTGAAAATATTCCAGGCTATCATACACCTTAAAACAACCTTGTTTTTCTGGTTCTGTTGCAATATAGAGCATGTTCTTCTACCTTTAAGGGTTTTTGTTTTAATTAAAGCAAACTGAACATATTTGTTTTTTTGCACAGTTTTATTCCCAAAGGCTTAATTAGTCTAATTCAAAATGTACATTTAACATGGAGTGTTCACTTATTTTGCTCATATTTTCATCAGATTAAGCCAGGATCACCGTAGAGAAAAACATGCAAACAAGTTATTAAAGTAAAAAAAAGTTAAGCAGTCATTTCTTGCTGGAAAATGTACAATTTGTAGTATTTTGGTAGTGCTTTTGCACGTTTAATGCCAAACAATAAATGGGCAGTTGTTTTGTCCTTTATCAGCCTAATAATAGTCTTTAGTATACAAACAATGACTTCGGTGAAGTCAGTGTTCCACAGAAACAATAACAGTATACAGGTTTGAATCAATACGAGAATTATATTTTGGGAGAACTAAATATTCACATACAGTTGATGCTGTAAGTGTTGACACAGAAACTGTAGTATGGAAGTAGAGGAAACAGACATCCAATCCTTGTTCTATTGCCTGTGCTCAGACGGCCATTTTGACCCCTCTCTCTCTCTCTTTCTCATAGGTATCGAGGGTCAGTCTGTTGAGATCTGTAACACTGTAGATATAAGAGGCGAAATCAACCGTGAAATTGCAATGAGGATAACCTCAGATCTGAACAGCAAGGATCGATTCTTTACTGACCTCAATGGATACCAGGTAGGACAACAGTACATTATTTATATTCTCTTTACTGACACCCACATACACATTAAAAATTTACACACTTTACATGCAAGTGTGAATTATAAAGGCAAGGCAGTGTCTGGTGCTGCAGTTCGTGGTCGGTCGAGGCTTGGCAGGGGGATTTGTGGATATCTCTCTGAACCAACCCTAATATTTCCACTGACTTATATTATAACTATTTGTAACTATATGGAACTACCTTTGTGTTCAGAAGTTATTAGCAAATATAGCATTTTATGACAATATTCAAAATGTCAGCGGCCCAAAATGTGATATTGTCATGCGTTTTTTCGTATTCGCAATCCTAAAAATTCGTCACGCACAGAGACCTTGCACACTGAGTCCGATGCGTATTAATGAATGCGTTGCAAAAAAATCGCAAAACAATACAAAATGAAGTCTTCAAGCAGTGAGTACGATTAGTTGTCTCCTCTCTTCTTAAAACGAAAAAAAGAAAGAGGAAATATTGGGTCGCGATTGACATAACGTGAGGTCGAATTTATTTTTTAACGTGGGAAAGTTTTGCATGCGAATTTCGGACTCTGTGCAATGACCTTAACTCAGCATGCCGCCAAGAATCTGTAGAGACCAGTATCATGATTTTTGGTCAAACTAATCAGATGTTAAAAGAAAATATATATTTTGTTTTATATCTCCTGACCACTAGGTGACACAGTGACGAAACAATGCATGTACCTTACAGTCATGCTTGTGATCACATATACCAAGTTTGGTCTAAATACACTATAGCTATGCAGAGGTACAACCTCACATCCAATTTGGTGTACTCTACGTCAAATTCGTTTGCACTTTTTTCCGAGAACGGTTTGATGTATCAACTTGAATTCCATGTTGTTGTTGTTCTGTCAGCATAAAGATCATCTGGTTTGATCTTTGTGAAAAACGAACGAACGGTGTAGAAAAAGTTAGAAAAAGTAGATAGTTCAAAATGGTAGAAAATACTGTTTCTAGCTCTTGTGGTTCAAAAGTTATTAGCATAAATGTGAGTGAAACTTTGAACAGTTGGTGGCGCTAGAGGGATTGAGTTAGAGACTCCAAAATTGCTGTGGTAAATGTTCAGACAGTCCTCTATCTGTGTGCCAAATTCCACAACTTTTTATCATACGGTTCCATGGGCTGCCATAGACTCGGAAGAAGATGACTGGCGGATATAATAGGTGTCTACGGCCCCTAAAAAAACTACCAACCTTAATTTTTTAAAGACTAAAATGTATAAAGACCAAACAAAAAGGGGTACTGTAAATAAATATCATAAAATAATTATCACGTTTTCTCCCCAAAAACACATTAATATCAGCAGAAGCTGCTCTTATGGCCTGGTCACACACATCAAGTTTGATGGAACCAAATTTTCATTAGTCTCTGAAAAAAGATTACACAGCTGAAGTTCAAGTTCAAGTTAAATACATGATCTCAAGGTGCGGATATAGACAGCTAGCTCGACTAATTCTGTTTACTGAAAAGAAAAACTAATCAAAAAAAAAAAGAGTCATCAGAAATTAGTAAATTAGCTTGAAGTGATTGTTTTGACAGTCTTGTTTGATTTTGGTTGATAGTGTCAAAATGTGTCGTTGTTGTTTTTGGACTGCATAATGAAAATGTCAGTTTATTTTTCATTTCTCTTGACAAATAATTAATCAAAACAGTTTAGAGTATGCTGTAGGGCTGACCAAAACAAACAAGTGTCAATTGAAATCACTCTGTCAAGTTGTCTTGACATGTTGGAGTATTAGCGTGGCATTTAATTAGCTGATGATGTCTCTCTGGCATTGGCCGAGATTAAGTGCTTCTCTTCGGTCCAAACTAATTAACTGACTTCACAAAACAAATGCCTCATGAATAAAAACAGTGGAATATCCAATCCATTTTTCCTCCAAGTCACATTAACACACACATACGCGCACACACATCGAAGCTCATCAATTTACAGTGTTTTTCCTTCAGATAAGTGTCTCCACATGCCCACGCTCATTGTTTTCAGAACAGGAAGAATTTTGAGTTTTTTCTCCCTGCAGTGTTAAAAATGCCTTGGGCTGTTTTTACAGGTGCAGCCGAGGAAAGCCATGGCTAAGCTCCCCCTGCAGGCAAACTTCTACCCCATGACCAGCATGATCTACCTGCAGGACTCCAGCGCCAGACTCTCTCTACTCACCGCGCAGTCACTCGGAGCAGCCAGCCTCAAGAGCGGTCAGAGTTTTAACTCGCTTCCGAGTGCTTTAAGCTTTCTTTTCATCTTATTTTTCAGCCTCATGAAATGACTATTGAAGATTTTTGGCTTAACCCCATTTCTATTTGATGCCATACACGCTGGGGTCCAGATGTCTGAAAAATTCCAGATTCTGCATTATTTATGTCACTGATCCAATAAGCAAATTTTTACCATTGACCATGTGAGCTTCTGTGTACAAAAGGTCAGATAGAGGAATTTTCTCATTTCATCTATTCAACTATTTATCTCAAAATGAACAGATAGCCATATTTCATATTTTTTTTTAAGCAATTAATACTTTTATTTAGCAAGAAAGGGGACATTCTAAAACGCTTAACATGAAAAAGGCTTAACGTGGCTTAATGTACTAAGACAGTGATTTTAACAGACCAAACTTACTAAATATCATTATAATAAAGTATACTATGTGCAAAAAATCAGATGAGCCCAAAATATGATCTTAACGCGTTGTATAACACGTTAAGCTTTTTTCTCCCATAGAAAACCGTTATAAGAAAAAGCTTAATGTGGTTAATGTACTAAGACAGTGATTTTAACAGACCAAACTTACTAAATATCATTATAATAAAGTATACTATGTGCAAAAAATCAGATGAGACCAAACTTACTAAATATCATTTAGAAATGATAAAAAAGCTTAACGTGTTATAAAACGCGTTAAGATCATATTTTGGGCTCATCTGATTTTTTGCACATAGTATACTTTATTATAATGATATTTAGTAAGTTTGGTCTGTTAAAATCACTGTCTTAGTACATTAAGCCACGTTAAGCCTTTTTCACGTTAAGCGTTTTAGAATGTCCCCAAGAAAGCATTAAATTGATCAAAAATGACAGTAAAGATATAAAATATAATGTTATAAAATAATTCTAATTTAAAGGTGCAATATGTAAGAATTTTGCAGTAAAATATACAAAAACCACTAGGCCAGTGTTATATATTTTGTTCACTTGAGTGCTTACAATATCCCAAATGTTTCCAACTATTTGTAAATCGTGAGAAAATTGCAATTTTAACCAAGGCTACGAGACGTGTGAGGGGTAACACTTTACAATACGGTTCATTTGTTAAACATTAGTTAATGGATTAACTAACATGAACTAACAATGAGTAATACATTTGTTACTGTATTTACTAATCTTCGTTAGTGTTAGTTAATGAGAATACAGTTGTTCATTCTTTGTTCATGTTAGTTCACAGTGCATTAACTAATGTTAACAAGCTTTGAATAATGTATTAGTAAATGTTGAAATTAACATTAACAAAGATTAATAAATGCTGTATAAGTGCAGTTCATTATTAGTTCATGTTAACTAATGTAGTTAACTAATGTTAACTAATGAACCGTATTGTAAAGTGTTACCGTGTGAGGGAGTCGCCAGTCAATTGTGTCATACCCTCGGTTCCCGATATTATTTTGTAGATACCATGGAAACACCAAAGACTCTGTAATATATTACATGTTTTAATAGACAAGGGGACAACTGTTATAATATTTTTATAGACAGAAAACTAATTATTGTTATATAGCTTTCTTGATTTTTTTTTTTTTTTTGCTAGTTCCATGCTTTACCATGTATCAGAGAAAAACACTATTTTGTCAAGGAGCTAACATAGCATAATCAGATGCAGCTTTAGTAACAGTAATACAGCATTTTCTCAATCATACAATATGTTTTAAAATTAATTGCATGCCATTTATCAACACAAGCCATCCAGCATTTAACATGATATTCTAAAATCGATCTAGCTTACTGCAGTGTGTCTTACAGCAGCCGTTATAATGTTATAACATAATTTTCACAACATTCAAATGTATCTAATATGATAAACAGAGCTGCATTACCTCATACTCATCACTGGAAAAGCGGAAGTGGCGCCTGCGTCTGTGGCATAATAAAAGTTCTGTGGCTCGTGAGGAGCAATTGCTCCGTTCAGCTCCCACAACACTCGGTCCTGCTCTGCTTCATACTATAGTAGCTTTAATAATCGCATCCATGAACATGATTTCTGCCCCAATTATTTCCACCGGCTATGAGGTGGAGACCACATGTCCCAAGATTCCACGCTCAATCTTGGCATCAGCATGCTACGCGTTTGTTTTAAATAGGCATCTAGTGGACAGAAAATTTTACATATTGCACCTTTAAAGGTGCAGTGTGTAAATTTTAGCGGCATCTAGTGGTGAGGTTGTGAACTGGAACCTCACCCCTCCCCTTCGAAGCAAAATAGAGAAGCTACGGTGGCCGCCTGGCTGACACAAGACAAAGATGTCGTCGTCTGAGACAGCAGAAAGTATGTTAGCAGTCAAGCAATGAGGTTTCTTCTTACTCCTAACAAAGAACAGTCTCTGCTTCTAATAAACCAGACGACTACTACTTCTACATCTTCTTTGTGCGTATTCAACGTAGTGACGATGCAAGCTGCCTTTAAAAACACGAACGATTTAGAAGAACAACAACATAGTGATGAAACACGCTCTGTAGAGTGTCCGTTTAGGGCTGCTGTAGAAATATGTCAGCGCAAAATGACGTCTTGACATGGAGAGGCAACCCCCGGTGTATGTAGATAGAAATGGCTCATTCTAAGGTAATAAAAACATAACGGTTCATTTTGTAAGGTCTTTAAACACCACTGAAAACATAGTTATGTATATTATATTGCATTTCTGTCAATAGATCCTCCTAAATTTTACACATTGCATCTTTAACTTTAACTTCTTGAGCAGTAAATATTAGAATGATTTCTGAAGGATCATGTGACACTGAAGACTGGAGTAATGATGATGAAAATTCAGCTTTTCTATCACAGAAATAAATGACATTTTAAATATATTAGAATAGAAAACTCTTGATTTTAGTTTTTAGTGTGGTTTATTTTTATTTCTTTTTAACAAAATTGTATGGATTTTTAATAGGAGTGTGCACGAATATTCAAAATGTATTATTCGCAAAATACTGTTCGAATTTTACTACGTTACTTCCTTTAAGTTTCGTAGAGGGAGGCAGGTTTAAGAACAGAAACCACAAGCTGCTGTTAGAAACTTAGCTTAGCACACCGTCTATCTTTTTTGTCTCTGCAACGTCTGTCAGTGCAGTGCGTTTTCTCGCCTGAGCATATGGATATTATTGTTTTTCTAAACATGAACATGTGAAATAATATAAACACGATAACCATATGCTGACTCGAGTGTATATGTAAGTTCTGTACGATAACCGGCGCAGCCGTTCGTGCTGCTTTAGTTTAAATGCTTTTGTTCTTTATATTTTTTGTTCGCACATATTGTTTAAAAGAAATTCTTAAAAGGTTAGTTCACCCAAAAATTCTGTCATTAATTACTCACCCTTACTCACACCCATAATGGCCCTTTCACACAGGACGCGGATAGCGCTGCTCTTGCCACTGGGTTAAGCACAGCCCTTCAGAAGTTCAGATACAACGCAATTTGTGCTATGCTGGCCAGAGCAAAGTAGGCGGAGTTTTCAAAACTTTTAGCAGGAGTTCTATACATCTAGTCATTTGATGCCCTGTTTCTATTGGCAGCGTAGGTAATCTTCACAGAGCTCAGCGGCGGAAGTTGAACTATTTTGAACTTTGACCGCGGCGTGCGTGCAAACTCCTCGCGCTGTGTGAAAGGGCTATAAGACCTTAGTTCATCTTCGGAACACAAATTAATATTTTTTATAAAATCCGATGTCTCAGTGAGGTCTGCATTGACAGCAAGATAATTAAAGGTGCCCTAGAATGCCTTTTCACAAGATGTAATATAAGTCTAAGGTGTCCCCTGAATGTGTCTGTGAAGTTTCAGCTCAAAATACCCCATAGATGTTTTTTTATTAATTTTTGTAACTGCCTATTTTGGGGCATCATTAAATATGCACCGATTCAGGATGCTTCCCCTTTAAATTCTCGCGCTTTCTGCCCCCAAGCTCGCGACTCTAATACATTGCATAAACAAAGTTCACACAGCTAATATAACCCTTAAAATGGATCTTCACAAAATGTTTGTCATGCATGCATCAGATCATGTAAGTACAGTATTTATTTGGATGTTTACATTTTATTCTGAATGAGTTTGAGGCTATGCTCCGTGGCTAACGGCTAATGCTACACTGTTGGAGAGATTTATAAAGAATGAAGTTGTTTATGCATTATACAGACTGCAACTGTTTAAAAATGAAAATAGCGACGGCTCTCTTGTCTCCGTGAAAACAGTAAGAAACGATGGTAACTTTAACCACATTTTACAGTACATTAGCAACATGCTAATGAAACATTTAGAAAGACAATTTACAAATATCACTCATCATGATATCATGGATCATGTCTGTTATTATTGCTCCATCTGCCATTTTTTGCTATTGTTCTTGTTTGCTTACCTAGTCTGATGATTCAGCTGTGCACAGATCCAGACATTAATAGCTACTGGCTGCCCTTGTCTAATGCCTTGAACATGGGCTGGCATATGCAAATATTGGGGGCGTACATATTAATGATCCCGACTGTTACGTAACAGTCTGTGTTATGTTGAGATTCACCTGTTCTTCGGAGGTCTGTTAAACAAATGAGATTTATATAAGAAGGAGGAAACAATGGTGTTTGAGACTCACTGTATGTCATTTCCATGTACTGAACTCTTGTTATTCAACTATGCCGAGGTAAATTCAATTTTCAATTCTAAGGCACCTTTAACGCTTTCAAACGGCCAGAAAACTACACTATTTAAAACAGTTCATGTGACTACAGCGGTTCAACCTTAATGTTATGAAGCGACGAGAATACTTTTTGTGCACCAAAAAAAAAAATATCTAGTGATGGGTGATTTCAAAACACTGCTTCATGAAGCTTCGAAGCTTTACGAATCTTTTGTTTCAAATCAGTGGTTCGGAGCATGTATCAAACTGCCAAAGTCACACCCCCCAGTGGTGAACCACTGAAATTTCAAAACACTTACGATATAACGAAGTCTCGTTTACTGAAATCACGTGACTTTGGCAGTTTGATACACGCTCTGAATTATTTTGCAATTATTTTGCCGTCAATGGAGGCCTCACTGAGCCATCGAATTTTATCAAAAATACCTTCATTTGTGTTCCGAAGATGAACGAAGATCTTACGGGTGTGGAACAACAAGAGGGTGAGTAATTAATGACTGAATTTTCGTATTTGGATGAACTTACCCTTTAAGATATAACTTAAGCTTGTTGTGTACATTGCCTAATCCTAAGCTTGTTCAGAAATGGTGACAAAAACTTGATGAATAAAAAAAAAGTTAAACGTCATTTGAATATACAAATTTTTATGTGCCCAAATATTCAATCGCAATATTTTTGAAAACTGATCATCCCTAATTTTTAATATCCAACATTGTCTTTGGAAAATGAAAATGTGACAAAATGAAAGCGTGACAAATCAAACACTAAGACGTTCTGAAATATTAATTTTCAAGTTTTCACTCAAGTTGTTATGCTGATCATATAAAATTGCAAAATAGAAGCTTTTTCTGTAGTGTAGTTATATTGGCCTTGCTGTGTATGCATTTGATACACACAACAGATACACTTTTAAAATATGTAGTCTTTCTCTAGTGGAAAATAGACTGACATCATCTTCTCAAGGGCATATGCAATATTTTATTCAGTGAAATGCTCTTTATAATGAGACTGTCCCTCTTAGTTCATTATAAATATAACCTGCCAAAATAATGCTTCAAGAGTTACAAAACCGTAAGCAAATAATTTGACAGCCTACCATTCAGACACATCAATGACCATCAGAACCGTTATCCTCGGATCTTTGCTTGAATAGATTTGGCCTTAGAGAAAAAATAAATAAATAAAACACTCTGGCAGGTCTACAAGCGTAGGTGAATTGGTGGTGAAAAACACTCCACAACTGAATGTAAAGTGCTTTTGTCCATAATTCAATCTGTCAAGTGTGGTTTTGTCAGGTTGTTTTATAAAAATAGATTTATTTGTTTGGTGCTCAAACACCAGGCTCAATGGTCTCATTGTCTTGGGCACACATGATTTATGCATGTCCATTGGAGGCATCAGTGAATGTTCTGGTGAAGTATGTATGCCATCTTAACAAAGCTCATTGGTGTGGATTTCACAGGTCAGCTGGAGGTGATTATGGATCGTAGGCTCAATCAGGATGATAATCGAGGTTTGGGTCAGGGAGTGCTGGACAACAAGATCACTGCCAACTCCTTCCGCCTACTGCTGGAGAAGAGGAGCTCTGCAGAGGAGGTAATCAGGAGGGAGAAATAATTGAGCTAAAGAAGAAAAATGAATGTGTCCGTTAATGACAACAGTCTGGCTGTTGACCATTGACTCTGTGTCTGGATTTTGGACATTTTTAATTTATCAGCTTTTGTTGATGTTGGATATTTAATTGCACATGCTCATTTTCCCTGTAATTCTATTACCTTTGCCGTCATCTAATGCTCACTTAAAGAGTTAGTTCGACCCAAAATAAAAATTATGTAATTAATTACTCACCCTAAACTCGTGAGACTTTCGTTCATCTTCAGAACACAAATTAAGATATTTTTGATGAAATCTAAAAGATACTGTGACACTTCAAAAAGATCATAAAGAAAACTAATCCATATGAATCGAGCAGTTTTGTCCAAAGTTTTTGAAAAAACTAAACCTCTCGATTCATATGGATTAGTTTCCCGATCTCTTTATGATCTTTTTGAAGCGTCACAGTGTCAGTTGCAAAGGCAGTCAATGGTGGACAGACATCTCTCAGATTTCATCAAAAACATCTTAATTTGTGTTCTGAAGATGAACGAAAGTCTTACAAGTTTGGAACGACATGAGGGTGAGTAATTTTGAATGAAAGTCATTTTTATTTTGGGGTGAACTATCCCTTTAAAGTCAATCTTTAAAATTACTAATGATTTAATAACACCATTAAATGTGAGCTTTAGCCAATCTCAGAATTAATTTTTCATACTGTACATCATAATGTTGTGATGCCTAAATTCTTTTGTAGCATTTAACATTTTTTTTTTTTTTTTGTTTAATGAAATTTTATTTATTTATTTATATAGACATAGTAGTATCGTTATATAGTGCATTCAAAATTTTTGAAGAAGTCTCTCATATTCACCAAGGCTGCATTTATTTGATCAAAAATACAGTAAAACAGTAATACTGTGAAATAATATTAAAAGAACTGTTTTCTATTTTAATATATTTTAAAATGTAATTTATTCCTGTGAATTTTCAGCAGCCATTACTCCAGTCTTCAGTGTCACATGATCCTTCAGAAACATTTCTTATTATTTTCAATGCACGAGATTTAAAGGGGCCGCAGCCTAAATCGGCTCATATTTAATGATGCCCCAAAATAGGCAGTTAAAAAAATTTATTAAACAAAATCTATGGGGTATTTTGAGCTGAAACTTCACAGACACATTCAGGGGACACCTTAGACTTATATTACATCTTTTAAAAAGACGTTCTACGGCACCTTTAATAGAATATTGGCTATTTATTAGTACTTATTAAGCATATATTAATGCCTTATTCTGCATGATCATATTCTACATTCTTAATCCTACCGAAACCTAAACTCAATAACTGAATTAGGAGTTTATTGAGGGAAAAGTTGTAGTTAATAGTTTATATGTGTTCCCTATACTAAAGTGTAACCACTTTTTTTGTTTGTTTGTTTGCAACACTATATATGTCTTTACTGTTGCTTTTCATCAATTTAATGCACATTTGATTAATAAAATTATTTTTTTCTTTAAAGAAAACAACATACTGAACTCAAATTTTTGAATGGTAGTGTATGTCTATAAATAAATTGTATAGCCATTAACGGCTTTAACATGAAAATAGTTAGCAGCATAATCCCTAAAGACTTGCTTAGGGTGGTACCTGGTTTTACATTACTGATAGTGGGTCCAAGCTTGTTGTTTATGGTCATTAGTTGGCCTAGATGGTTAAACTGGCTCATGGATCTGGTTTCAACCTGGACCAACAACTACAAACCAGTTCCTGGTTTCTAGTGTTGTAAAAACTGGCTTGACCACCCTAACCAGTTTCTCCCCAGCAGTGTTTACAATATACCCTGATGGTTACTGTCTACGTAGGGTACTGACGCTTTACTGTGCTTTCTTGTGTTATTGTGACTAAAATACTGCAGTAGTTATGTAATTGTTATAATTCATCTATCTTAGCTGTAAAAATGTTGACAGTTGAAATAACTTTAACTTGCTTAGCTGAATTTTCTTTGAAATGCTGCTACACCATGACAGTCATAGTAAACGACAATTTTGCTCAAATGCAGAAGTGTTTGCATTCATGGACTCGCATTGTTGGAATGAAACATGCACATTCCCAGAAGAAAATGCAAGGCTACAGTCGAGGTGTTTCATGCTCAAACAGCAACATTACATAATAAAGAAAGATGAAAATGTAAAAAAAGCATAATAGGTCCTTTTGAGTCTTTAAGGTTCTCTGCTAATGCACCACTTTCCTGTCTTAGGCCCAGAACGAGGAGACTGCACCCTATAGTTATCCATCTATACTGAGTCACATGTCGTGCATGTACCTCAACCATCCCCTCATCTCAATGCCAGTCAGACAGCAATCGGACACTCCATCCTTGATTCCCTACAGCCCTCTGAGCTCCTCCTTCCCCTGCGACATGAATCTGGTCAACCTGCGCACTATCCAGTCTAAGGTATGTCTCAGATGTGTTATCTTCAAGAAGATTTGAAAGAGGAAGCTTAAAGCTGTTTTGGCCCTAATTGGGGAGTATAAGACTGCTGGCTCAGTTCCTAAGAGGGCCATAAAGAGTATTGACCTTCAAATTGATATATCAGAGTCCCATTTCCCAGGGCTGAGTGGTAATATTTTAAAACATGACAGGATAAAGGTAAAAATGCTCAGAGGAGGGCTTATGGGAAAGTTTGAAAGATTTCATAGCAGATGGGAGGATGTGATTCATGCTGGCTTAAATGCTTAAAGGGGTCTTATCATGAGAAATCACATTTTGCTTGATCTTCTGAGATAAAAGTCATCATAGTATCATCAAAACACACTGTAGCTTTAGGAACTCAGCACTTCCTCCAAAGTGACTGTTTATTGAAATTGCATATAAACACATGACTGTCAACGTTAACATGTCAAATGCATATTTAATATTCATAAATGGATAGTTATTCTTAACTCCAGAAGAAATACTGTCACTATGTATTCTTCTGAAGAATTTTAGAAAGACTGACATTTATTTTGAACAATAACCTTGATTAACAGTTTATGTGGCACATTTCAGCTT
Source organism: Chanodichthys erythropterus (assembly GCF_024489055.1). Lineage (NCBI taxonomy): Eukaryota > Metazoa > Chordata > Actinopteri > Cypriniformes > Xenocyprididae > Chanodichthys > Chanodichthys erythropterus. Next base: position 5,680,515 of record NC_090233.1, on the reverse strand, counting down.
GGATTGTTTGATGAGTCTATCACATAATGTAGGCTTAGTATGTATGATATTGAAGGATGGGATAGTTAAAACGGTATCGGTCTCAACAGCAAACCTGCAGTTTGTGAGTAAACAAATTCATGCAATGGCATCTTAAAGGCATAGCTTCAAAAACAAAATAAATTGTAAATAAATTACTAAATGAGTTTCGGTACATAAAATTTAGTAACATTATAAGCGGATCCACAGTAAAATAAATAAATAAATAAAAGGAAATTATATTACGCTTAAAAGGGATAGTCCACCCAAAAAATGATAATTTGCGGTTAATTTACTTACCCTCAGGCCATCTAAGATGTAAGTGATAATTTTTCTTCAGTAGAACAGCAAAGAAGATATTTAGCTGAAACTGTTGTCCTTGGTGATTCATATAATGGAAGTCAATGGGTTGCCGTCACTTTGCATTATTATCTGTAATTCTCAGCCTCTGCAAATGGTCCTGAGCAAATTCACAGCAGTCTGCAGCCCGAACTTTAACAGCAAACTATACATTTAATGGATTTTTCACAAACAGCTCTCTAACAGGTACATTCCAAGCTCTATTGACCTACCTCGCTGTCTACATAGGCAGCTACTTTCTAAGGCAGCATATTAAAAGAGAAGTGCACCTGTAGTGTACTTCAAAACTTAAAGTTTATATTCAGTAAAAGTATATTTGAATTTACGTCAGTATATTCGGCAGTACACGTTAAAGGGTTAGTTCACCCAAAAAGAAAATTCAGTCATTAATTACTCACCCTCATGTCGTTCTACACCCATTCATCTTCGGAACACAAATTAAGATATTTTTGATAAAATCCGATGGCAGAGTGAGGCCTCTATTGCCAGCAAGATAATTGATACTTTCAGATGCCCAGAAATTTACTAAAAATTCAATTCCATACAATTCACATTTATTTGTATAGCGCTTTTCACGACACATATCATTTCAAAGCAGCTTTACAGAGAATGCATGTCAACATCACAATTTAAAGAATGCAGTTAGCAAATAATGTAATAATTTAGCCAATCAATTTACAATCACTGTTAGCAGTTTAATTGAAGGTAGAAGCAATGAGCTCCTGGAAAAATGAATTACATTAACAATATTTAGTATATAGAAATTGGGCAATGTGCATGTTGATCCAGATGATTGCGTCTTCTGAAGTCCTCGTAAACATAAAAACATATTTAAAACAGTTCAAAAACATTTTAAAACATGTGACTACAGTGGTTCAACCTTAATATTATAGAATATTATAGACGAGAATATTTTTTGTGTGGCAAAAAACAAAAACAAAATAGCGACACTTCAACAATATCTAGTGATGGGCGATTTCAAAACACTGCTTCAAAGATTTACAAATCTTTTGTTTCGAATCATGATTCGGATCACGTCGCAAACTGCCAAAGTCACGTGAACTATTGAAATTGCGAATCACTTATGACATAACAAAGCCTAATTTACTGAAATCATGTGACTTTGGCGCGCCAAACCACTGATTCCAAACAAAAGATTCGTAAAGCTTTGAAGCTTCATGAAGCAGTGTTTTGAAATCAGCCATTACTACATACTGTTGGAAAGTCATTCGCTGCATCCCAGTTCGCCTACTTATACTACGTCCTAAAAGTATGTACTTTGATGAAATTATGTATGTACAGATGAAATATAATGTGGATAACATTTAATAAATATCTTTTCGTCAGGTTATACTGATTATGAATCATTCAAGCCCCTTTATCTTAACAGCTCTGCTTAACCGTCGGTCTCGCATATCCGTCATGTTTGTAGTTTTTTTGACACTTTTTATTCGTATTTGTAGTTCTAATCGAATCCTCGTCCACAGCGCAATGTGTTATGGGCAATATTAGTGTGCACGGATCTGCACTTCGAATTCTAACCGGAAAAAGTAGACCATCCGGGTATCTTTGGAATACTCATTTCAACATACTACGATTTGGGACATACTAATTCTTTTTTCGAATACTATTTAGGACGGATAGTATGCGAATTGGGACGCAGCAATTATTTTGTTTTTTTTGGCACACAAAAACTATTCCCATCGCTTTATTATATTAAGGTTGAACCATTGTAGTCACAACTGTTTTAAATATTTTTTTAGTAGCTTTTTGGACATCTGAAAGTGTTAATTATCTTGCTGGCAATAGAGGCCTCACTGAGCCATCGGATTTTATCAAAAATATCTTAATTTCTGTGGTGTGGAACGACATGGGGGTGAGTAATAAAAGACATAATTTTCATTTTTGGGTGAACTAACTCTTTAACTTTATTTCAAAGTCAATAAAATGTTGAAATTTTATATAAAGTTGTACTTCAATGGGTCAAAAACACTCTAGAGTTCAGCTAATTGCATTTACTATAATTTAAACTATAATACATTTATATTTATTTGCAATTATCAAGCTGTTGTTAATTAACAAGTCTTTTTAAAAGTATGCTAATGTGTACATCTTTTGCTGCTTTAGAATTGGGCCAAAATAATATTATTAAGCAGTATTATATTGCTGTCTTGCCTTTAGAAGATATTTGAAGTCTAAAAATGCATACTTATTGTCTACATTCACAAACCATTACAGTGTGTCAGAATTCATTCTAAGTCTCAGGAATCTGAATTCTCTCATTTTATTTTATTCATTATTTTATTAATCAGTGAAATCATCAATGTTAGTGTCTCTTGCTTGAATTATGACTGACAGACCATCAGGAATCCAAAAAAAACTCTCCTTATCTGCTTATTTGGGAGTCTGAATTCACTCTCAGTATATATAAATATTAAATAAAATGATTGATAGGACAGCATTTGGTGCACTACGTAGAATAAAGTCATTGCTACACAATGCTTGAAAAGTTCCTTTGTTATGTGTCATAGCAATATCCACTCAAGGACATCCTTTATGCAAATGGAAAAGAAAAGTGTTTTTCAAGCATGGAAAACATTGATTACATTTCATTATTTATTTATTTTGCACAGCCAAAAATTCATCTCAGTTGTGAGAGCTTTATCGACTGTGCAGAGTGATTTACTATTTCTGTTGTTAATCTAGTGCTCCAGGTTTGCAGTGATGAGAGATTCTGCTGGGCAGAGATGTCTGTATAAATATTTTCATAATGTCAAGAAGGGACAAGTACAGTTTCGAGCTCAAATTTTATCATGAATAATGACAGAAAAATTTAATGGAATGTTTGGGTTCAATACAAGTGCTACCATAGAAAATAATTTCCACTCAGTTTGAAAAAGATAAATGCACTTGGAATGGACATTTATAGGGACAGATGCTATATTAGGAAAAGATTAAAACACAAATTGTTTTGAAAGTACTGTCACAAGATTCAAAGCTGCATCATTTTTGCTAATTAAAAAGTTTTATGCATGACATGAATAGTGACTTTCAGAAATATGAAGAAAATGATGGACACACTTGTAATATAAATGGTCAGTCTTCTAGAAAAAGCTGTATTATTCTACATGGAGTTGTTTTCCCCTTTGCGGGCAATGCGATTTTGACATCACATGATCAGTTGGGTCAGGCAATTGCCTGAATTACTTCTAATAATAACGACAACAGCAGTAATAATACTTTTATTTAAGAGAATGAAAAGATAAACGGCTTCAGTGCGAAGTGGCAGCAGTTGGTAAACTAACATCATACATCCAAGAGCCAGTGAAGTGCACATTTAAACATTTTGTGTGTAGTTATAAAATCATTTACTAAAACTATCTGTAATGTTTGAATGAGCAATGCACTGAAATTTCAGCAGCTTAAAATATGCAGATTTTTGGTTTTGACCTGAACAGTTTTGGAGGGCTGAAATCATTGACTGAAATGGTGACATTAAACATCAAACAATAAAGGTTTTGATGCTCTTCAATGCAACGTGACAGAACGCACGTGATCCGATTATCTCTTTCTCTTTACTATTGTAGCATGAAATAAACATGAATGAACATCAGAAGGTATATTAAAAGAAACAGTACAACTTACTGAATCTCATGTAATCACTCAATCATTTAATCTGCTTCAACCACAGAAAAACGTCAATCATACAGCTTGTAAACAATATATCATGTAATGTTGTACATTTACTTCGGGAAAGCTCTTTAGTCAGCTAGAAAAATAACTCTAAGGAGGAGCTTTTTGCTGAACATTTGCACTATATTACATATTCATTATATTTTTACTTAAACATAAATCTACATGTTTTTTTTTAGTACAGCCACTGTTTGTTTATATTTCAAGAATGAATTGGAGTAGAAAGAAACAATGATATCATTAAAACAATTATATAAAAACTGCCTTGTGTGCAGTTTAAATTTTTATATACAGCTCAATTTGATATACAACTAAATCCAATTAATTGATTATTAAATAAACTTTATGAATAAAATGAAAACTAGTTTTGATATTTCAGTAAAAAATTCATTTTTGTGTATCACTAGTTTTAATCCAGTATTTCAACACATTATGACCATTCATAGTCTGTAAATGCGCTATCTGTGACATTATACACGCAAGAATACCAGAAACAGACTGTTTAAATGGGTCATAACACAGATTTTTTATTATTTTAATATGTTCCTTAAGGTTAACTTATGTTCATGTATAATATATGAAGAAAACCATCATTTACAGACAAAGCATTATGAAATCATTTATTTATGGATTGTGATTACTTAAAGTTTTTAGCTGCTGTCAGATTCAATACAGTTGGCTTCATCTTTCAAGTTTCTTTGGAAAATCTCCATTACACTCATTTACAAAATAAAATGCTCCAAACAAACATATAATCCTTCAACATGATCCAGGAAACCATTAAACCATAAATCATCCTCCCGTTTCTGACGCTGGTATCCAAAGACTATACAGAGATGCTGTTTAAACTGGATGCGTCAAAGCGAACGTTCTTTCACTCTTTAATTTTTCCTGTCGACGGACTCTGTAAGACTCAAGTGTGTGGAGTAAGTCAGAAACTGAATACGCATCTATATACTGTATATAGGTTATATTTGCTTTTGACGCGATGTGACGCTTGCATGCATTAAAGGCAAATTTCAGCCGTTAACCAACTTACAGGTCATCCAATATCAAAACAAGCTGTTTTTCGAGCTTGATTAAATGAATGCTTTGTTTATAATGAGGAGGACGTTTTAAGGTCACTTTCAAGGTCCAGAAAGGTCCACATCATTAAAATAGTCCATGCGACTGCAGTGGTTCAACCTTAATGTCATGAAGCGACGAGAATACATTTTGTGCGCAAAAATAAAACAAAAATAACAACTTTATTCAGGGAAGGGGAAAAATTGTTGAATAAAGTCGTTATTTTTGTTTTGTTTTTGCGCACAAAATGTATTCTCGTCGCTTCAGGTTGAACCACTGTAGTCACATCGAACAATGTCTTTCTGGACCTTGAAAGTGTTGTTGAATTGCTGTCTATGGACAGCAATTCAAAAAAATATCTTAATTTGTGTTCTGAAGATGAACGAAGGTCTTACAGGTTTGGAATGACATGAGAGTAAGTAATGACAGAAATTTCATTTTTGGGTGAACTAACCCTTTTAGCTATGAAACTTGCAGGATGTTTATTGGTACAAAGACCTCTTATATGTCAAAAGATCAAGGCAAATTTTCTTTCTCATGTCATGACCCCTTGAAATATATAAATCTCCACCCAAAGAAGAGTTACATCAATAAAGCAAGCAACTTTATTGAAATCCAGCTTTGCACAGCTCAAATAATAAACATCAGATCTAATATGTATGCTTCATAAAAAAATAAGTGAAAATTCATTTCCACTTTGAACCCCCCCAGAATGCCTTGCCCCATCAATCCAGTGTAAGTGCATTACTGTAAATGCAATCTTTGTTTGATTTACAAACCGAAGGTCGTTGAAAGTATCTCGAAATCGTCAGCCTGTCACATGCTGTTGATAAAGCTTGAGTTATCGAACCAGGACGATTGCTTTAAGTTCCTTTGTTTTCTGATGTCTCAAGGAGAGGCTCTTTCCATCAAGTTGTGATGGGAGAGACTCTCACTGTGATGCTGAGCTGCAGCTGATGAGTGCAAAGCAGCGCTCCATAATTGGCTCAGTGTGTGCGTGTTGAGAAGAAACAGTGTTGTGTTTATGCGGCCTGAGGCTCCATCTCGTTTCTCTCGCAGGAGGAAGGGGGAGGTCCATCCGAGCAAGCTGCTTTGATACTGCACAGAAAAGGCTTTGACTGTGGTTTCTCCAATCGGAACACTGGCCTACTGTGTGCCACCACACGTGGCAAGGTAAAGCAGATCACGCGGCTTCCCACACACAGACACACATCAAAAATTCAAAGAGAGTCTCATCACTGCTACTTAATTTTGGAAGAACTTGAGGCTTATATTTAAAAATGTTTTACATTTGTTCCCAAAGGATAGTTTATTCAAAAATGAAAATGTGTTTTAAACAAAAAAAACAAAAACAATATTCCATAGAACATAAAAGGGAGATCTTAGTGGTAATTTTCTTCCATCCATTTACAATGAAATGAGACTAGAGTGTACAAGTTTTACAAAAGGACACAAAAGTACCATAAAAGTGATATGAAAGTCATGTAATAATTTTTGGGTGAGAAACAAACCTAAATTTAAGTTATTCACCGAAAATCTTCCCCTCCAGTGAGCTTTTAACTTGACAACTGCTGCTATTGAAATTAATGGTCGACCGATTTATTTATCACCATGGATATATCGACTGATATTTGGCACTTTTCAAATATTGACATCGGCTGATATGTGTTTCTGTTTGGCTGATGTGTAGGAAGTAGGACTTATATTTTGACCATACTGAGAACGCCAGTGCCTGAACACACAGCGCTGCATTCTCTGTCTTCATTAGTTTACGGTCTCTGTTTAACAGTTTTGTCTAATACATTATTATTAGATAGAACTATTGAACAAGTATAGTAAACGGTATAAGAAAAGTATTATATAGCGTTTGCTTTTCTATTATTAGTAACAGAAAGGCAAACACTGTAACGTTAATCAGTGTTGCCAAGAATTAACACTTGCCGCGGTTTGTTTTTCATGTCAACAGGTTGAAGCAAACCCAAATAACATGATAATTAGCCCTTGGAGTGCGAATTTCACCAGGGGAACCCCACCAAAAATGTGGATTTTACCCCTCGGAACGCGATTTTTACTCAGTGGACTCCACTGAAACGCAATTGGGCTAGTTTTGAGTAGCAATTGGGCGGGTTTTGTTGTGAAAACCTGGCAACCCTGACTGTAATACTTTCTCTTTTAGCGTTAGCAGTCAGCAAATACGCATTTATATAATTTAAACAAATCTTTGAATATCTAATAAACATTTAATTTCACAAACCTTTCAGACTTAGTCGAATCCAGCTGTGAGATCTTCTGAAGTGCGCATTTGTAACCTGCATTAAGCTGTTGCTCTGTGCGTTACGGTCGGTCAGCGTGAATTGAATGTGGACAGGAGAGAGACGCACGATCGACAAACACTCGATTTCAAACTATGCTGCACTATATCCAGTTGCTCACTCTGTCATATTTATTTTATTTTCAATGTGTGCTGTATGTAAAATTAGTATTTCTTTGTCTTTATTTAAAATATATATCCCAGTGAGCGCAAATTTATCAAATTACAGAGTTCCCAGATACAGTTTACTTACTTTTTATTGATATTTTTTAAACAATTTCATTATTTGTGAAAAATACTGTAATAGGATTATAGAATCAAGAAGTTGCCATCTAACATAGGCCTTATAAGTCTGTTTACTTTTCATATTTACTTTTTAATAAATTTTCAAACTATTTATTTTGTAGTTTATTAAATATTAAGTAAAATTCATTTAAATTATAATTATAAATGATATATATATCGGCTTCATATCGGCCACCGTACTCTCCAAGGCATGGGCCATCAAAAAAACAATATTGTGGTCGACCACTAATTGAAAAATATTGAGTCACTGTGTTGAACATGAGAACTAATCATTCAGACCAGTTTTGTGAATCATATCAGCTGATTCATTAAAAATAGGCCAATTCACACTGCATCGACAGATGGCGACCAATGCTGACAATCACCAGATTACAGTACGTCACTTCTCTGACATTCCACCATGACCCAAGTGCAGATTCAGCATATTGAGTTGGTGAAATCAAGCTCCGACAGATGCCAACAGACAATGGCTACGTTTATATGCACCAATTTTCTTCAATCCGAATGAATTGAATCCAACTGCAAATCTGTTTACATTTACTCTAAACATTGTAATCTGATTCAAATATCCGTTTATATGAATTTTATATACATTCCGATTCAAACTTTTGCGCACGCGCTCTGCATGTGTGACATCATATCAATCACACTTGCAGTAACACTCAACAGACGATGATCATGTATCGACGATAGCCAGAGATATTGTCAAAAGCAATATCATGGCAATATTAAGAGGATTTGGTATTTCCAATTAATGCAGACCTGTTACTTTCTTCTAGTCTATCATTATAACTATTAGGTTCGGCTTCTTTTATTATTAAATTAATATTATACGTGCTGTGAGGATAATAAAAGATTAGGCTATAGCTATCATCATTTTTTTTAGGTCTATTATACAGTGAATTATAGGCCTAATTAAAATTATTAAGAGTGTAGGCTATAATATTTCCTAACACCGCAGTCATCAATAAAAATTAAGCACAGCTTTACTTAAAAAAAACAACCTGTTTAACACGAAATATTATTATTCTGATTTCTTTCACTATGTGTATGGCCACAAGAGAAATGATGGAATAAATTAAGACAGTTATATACCGTTATCAGCATATTATGTTGAAATTCGCCTCTGAGAGAATATGCTCCGTTAATGCAGTGTCAGACTGCTCACCGGCATAACTCTTGCGCAAAGTTTGCACGTTACTTCTTGTGTGATATCCATTGGCTCTCCTTCTTGTTTTAAAATGGAAAGATTTCCAATATTAGGACGAAGGTATACAGCTATGCCACTGCCTTTTGGCATTCATCTTTACAACGAAAGATGTGAACGTGAACTTGCGCATTTACGCACTGTGTAATGTGTACCAACATTGCACTGCTCATGTGCCCCAGAGACTTCTGAATACGATTGAGAAAGTAGTCGGATTCAAGCGTTTAGATGGTAATTGTTGGATCGGATTAGAAAAGGAATAAACCACCCCTTCCAATCCGATCAAAATTTTATTCGAATCGAGCTCAACCAGATCGATTAAGGTATTTACATGAACGTTTTTCAATCCGATTGATCCGATTAAAAATGGATTTTTTGGGTGCATGTAAACATAGCCACTGACAGACGTAACACGCTGATCCTACAAAACCTGATGAAGCGTATGTTGCCATATATTGGTGCAGTGTAAATTGGCCTTAAAAAAGTTTTGTTTATGAACTGGACAGCACTGCTTAACTTCACTAATAAATTCTCACAAGCACGTCAAGGTGAGCTAGCGTGGATGTACATGTCGATGATTAACACCATAAATTTCAATCTGCTCCTCAGATAAAGCATTATATGGCTTCAGGGTAATATGGACTACTTGTATGGTTCTTTTGTGTCCTTTTTTGAAGTTTGTTTGAAGTTTTAAGTTTGTTTATATCGGCTATTTTACAGCGCCCTGAGCACATCCAAACAAATTTCAGAATCTGAACGATCAGTTATATAATATAATGTAATGAAGTGTGTAATTTCTAAACAAAATTGTAAAAATAATATGCAAATATCTGCAAATGGTTGAACTTTCCCACATCCCAAACTCACACCATTGGTTGAGCCGATGTTGCTGTGTTGGGCTGTGATGTGTTTCCAAAAAGCATTGTTATTGAACTGTGATCGCAAGGTCTGCCTTTATCAACATAGTTCAAGAAGCCTTTGTTTCCTGAACAAACATATTTCCAATGAACATTTGCAAACAGCATCACAAATTTATGTGGTTGTAACTACAGCTCTTGGCATGTGAGAATTTTCTGTTAGTTTGATGTGGATTATATTAAATATCTCGTGCTCTTGAGCAAAATGAGAAAACTGACATTCAGTACATCTATATCTTTTATTCCAAATAGGTACAAATTTCATTCTACATCGTTTAGCTTGTCAAGAGAATGAAAGTGTTGTTTTTTGAAGAGTGGGCATGTGCATATCAAATAAGCAGTGGTGGCGTTAGGCCAGAGCTTGCTGCAAGTGGTACTCACTGCAGAGTCCAATGATGTCCAGCTCCACCTCTCTGGACATCTAATGGAGTTGGGGGATACCCTGACAGCAACATAGTGTGGCCCAGATCCGGTCCACATCTGGTCCGCGTGTAATCCACATGTACTAGATGTGACCCGGATCTGGGCCACACTATGTTGTGGGTAGAGTTAGGGTAGGGTTAGGGTGTCATTGGATAATCTGTCAAGGTAAAAGTTCAAATTTTAAAACCAGCACTCCTTTCCATTTTGTTCACATGTTTAAAAGCACAAGCGCGTTCCTTCATTTAGCTCACTCCTCATTATCTGTTTCAGCCATTAGGTGGAACTGTCTATAATAAATACATATGTCTATGGGACTGTAAGTTGACAAGTTTCAATAAACCTTTATTGATTCAGAGGGCTGATAATATAATAATAAAGATGTTCAGCGAAATTGATACCATGCTTAAATGATTAGTTCACTTTCAAATAAAAATTACCCCAAGCTTTACCCGTCCTCAAGCCATCTTAGTTGTATATGACTTTCTTCTTTCTGATGAACACAATCTGAGATATATTAATAAATATGCTGATGCGTCCAAGCTTTATAATGGCAGTGAGTGGGATCAACAAGTATGAGCTGAAGAAAGTGTCTCCATCCACATCCATCCATCATAAACATATTCCACATGGCTCTGGGGGGTTAATAAAGGCCTTCGGAAACAAAATATCCATATTTAACAAGTTATAAAGTAAAATATCTACCAGCCCGCCTTCCAAATTCAAGTTACGAAGAAAGTGTAAAACTCTCTCAGTTCAAAAAGCTTACGCATAACTTGAATACTTTATTTATTTATTTTTTACATAAACACATCGCTTCGCTTCAGAAGGCCTTTATTAACCCCCCGGAGCCGTGTGAAGTATGTTCATGATGGATGGATGTGGATGGAAGGCACTTTTCTTCAGCTCATACTCCTTGATCCCGCTCACTGCAATTATAAAGCTCGGATGCTTCAGGATATTTATTAATATATCTCCAATTGTGTTCATCAGAAAGAAGAAAGTCATATAGACCTAGGATGGCTTGAGGGTGAGTAAAGCTTTGGGTACTTTTCATTTGAAAGTGAACTTATCCTTTAATAACTGCACAAAATGGAAAATTAAATGAGTACAATGCAATAATTGCAGAGTATTGAAGTTATTTTTCTTAGCACCCACTTTGAACTGTTAACCACCATTGAACATGAAAAGGAAACAAAAATCTAGAAGTTAGAGTCAGATGCTCGTTATTTTGTAGATGTTCTTTATTTACAGCAGCATCATGGAGAAATTACATTGTGGAGAAGCTGCTTACTGACCGAACTGTGTATGCCAATTACATACTGCAAATAAAGAATAAAATGTCTTCCTGTTGTCCATGTAAATGGGACATTATTCCACCACCCGTTTCCTGTACAACAACGTATCTCACTACTTAACCACTATAATATGATGCATTGTTATAGGAACTAACTAGCTAGTCACGACTGTTTCCCAAAACCGGTCACACCTCTGTTGTTTGAACCACGGTAGTTCAACAATATAGGACTGTCGTTAATGTATTTATTATAGTTCATTTACATGAACAACTGATTTTTCAGTCATGTTAACATGCAGTATTTGGCATACAATTTTATTCCCGTGCAGTTCATTCAGTCAGCAGCTTTGTCCACAATTTAATTTCTCTGACATGCTGCTGTAATGAACTGAGGAATACTTCACTGTTTTTGTTCCCTGTTGTTTTGCTTTATTTGATGTTTGATTCATCACATGTTCCCTCTTACATCATACTACGGGGTTCCCTTTTGTATTTATTCACATGCCAAAAACAGCACTGATTGTTGACATGCTAAAAATATAAAGATAAAAATGTATATATGTAAGCAATAAGGTACGAGAGGCTGTGCTGTATTGTGAGTAAGTCACAGCTGAAGGGCGTTGTTAGGCACGACGCAAAGCGCAGTGCCTGCAACCCCTTCAGCCGTGACTTATTGACAATACAGCACTTGCCTTGAGTACCTTATTGCTTTTATAAAACGGTTACCACACAATACAAATATTAAAGCCAAAAATATGTAACAATGCAACTTTCATTAAGTAAACTTTCACTAAAAGCCTTCCCTCCGCCTGAAAAAAATAGTCCCTGACCGTGAACAGCAACAGAAGTTACATTATTATGGCATTAGATGGCAGCAAAGACTATCTTTATGAGTGTGTCAGTCAGTAGCAAAGATTTTTACATTAAAAAGACTGAATTGTTGTGAACACGGAACAAGATGCAACTGACAAATGCTTTGACTAGCGCTGTCAGTTATGGGAAAACCTCTTAAATGTTAAAAGGACAAGATAATACATCGGACATTTAATCTGATATCTTATTATGCACATAGGACTGACCTGAAGGAAAATGCTAAATCTGAATGCAGGTAATAAATTCGCACAATCAATCTCTTTCTAACAATACTCTTCTACATAATACAGTAAGCTTTAATGAACAATATCAACTGAAAACAAACAGTTTACATTGCTAAGAGTGGTTGCAAAAAGGTGTTGTGTTGTGATACACAGAACCGTTGGGTGAAGCCGTCATAGCCATGTTTTATCGTAAATAAAACAGCTATTGACCAATCAGAATCAAAGACAGGAACTAACTGTTTTATAAATATATTTAAATGGGATGAAAGCTAAAGAATGTACTGAATGTTAGCTTGCTCATTGTGCCCAAGAGCATGATCTATTTAAGTTCACGTCATTCTAACAAGAAACAATGCTTCTAACCACAGCTCGAGAGCTGTAGTTCCAACCACGCAAGTTTGCAACGTTGTTTGCAAATGTTTGTTGGAACTGTGGTTTTGGGAAATTCCAAATAGTTCAAGTATGCTGGTAACAACGGAACTTGCGACCATAGTTACACTCCACATGGAAATCAACATACAATGGATTACATAGTAACTCTGTATATTAAGATAGGACAGGAGAAAGTGTTTTAACATCAAAAAAATGATAAACTTCATCTCAACGGTGTTCATGTAAATAACGAAATGACCTATTTACAGATAGAGCCCCATAAGTAAATTAAAGTTGTTTACTTTCCACTTAAATCACAGGCTTAGCTTATAAACCTGCCAGACTGTCAGAAATGCTAACCATCTCACTTTGTACAAGTGAAAAATCAAAGTCTTAGGCCGTGACTCAATGCATGCTTGAACATGTTGTGTTGGAAATGCTCTAATCAACGTACTGTGTTTGCTGTGTGTGTGTGTAGATTCATTTAGAGAAGCTCCTGACAGATCTGAAGGTGAAGAGCATCACTCCTGTCTCGCTGTCTCTGATGCACACATACAGTAGTGAAGCCAACCCACAGGAGATCAGCCTTAAACCCATGGAAATCAGGACTTACCGCCTGCAGCTGAGCTGAGCCGCAGTCACATTGGCTCACGTACTTGAGAGCCATAAGGTTATTGCCTTTAGCCGAGGACTCGTCAAATGATTGTCAATATAAACCTTAAGCTTCACAGCAAAGTGCAATATGAAATCTCCAAGAATTCCCAACCAGCTCTCTCAGGTTATTTTAACATAACGTGATGCTTCTTATGTGTGATTCACTGTGCTGAGAGTTGACGTTTTTCACTGGGAACGTACAAGTTGTTGCACGATTTTAAAGTGTTGCTGCAGTGGAGATGGTGCAAGAAACTTTTTTCTTGTCTGTTACTTGATGAAGAGAAAAGCTTGTTTGATCAGTGATCTGTTCAATTTATCCTCACAATTCCCAATTTAATATAGAAAATTGATTGAATTCCTTAATTCATTTTTTTTTTCTTTTTTTATCCCTTTTTTTTTTTTTTTTTAATTTAAATTAAATGTTTTTAAATTTTATTTTATTTTATATCCTCACAATTCCCAATTTAATATAGAAAACTTATTGGGTTCTTACCTGAATTTTATTTATTTTTTCCTTTTTATTTTTATTTTATTTTAAAATTGAAAATTTTTATTTTATTTTATTTTATTTTATTTTTCCATCCCAAAGTTTTTACTCTGAATTTTACTCCTTTTTTATTTTTCCATTTTATTATTATTATTTTTTTTTTATTTTATATCCTCACAATTTCCAATTTAATATAGAAAACTTATTGGGTTCTTACCTGAATTTCATTTTTTTTTTCATTATTCATTATTTTATTTTAAAATTGAACATTTTTATTTTATTTTATTTTATTTTTCCATCCCAAAGTTTTTACTCTGAATTGTGCCTTAGTCTCACAGGGTGGTGTCTTTCTTAATGGATGTGATAAAATGAGTAATTTTAAAACTGAACATGATTTTTATCATTCAGTGTTGATTATAACATAGAAAACACTAATGACAGACAGTTTTAATTTTGTAGTCTTCAAAAAAAACAATCAAACATTTGTGAAAAGGTATGCAGATCGTAATATGGCATCGTATTTTTCTTTAAATGTCCCTCGATAATTTCTAGCAATGCAAATGACTGCAAGTTACTTGTGTTTATCACATTCATTGAAATGGGTCTTTTAATGTGACTTAAAATTTAGATGATTAAGCCTCAGATTTTGTGTCTATCTTAAGTGGTTTTTGTCATTATGTTTTTTTCTAAATATATAGATATTATATATTGGTCACCTTTTTTTCTTAATGTGTCTATTTTATTCAGTCTTAAGGATTGTAAATAGGTTCAGTAGCAACAAAAATTGACCAAAGGTGGGTGGGTGGTTCTTGTACTAAAGTGTGTGTATTGAAGATTTAATTCCATTGTTCCCAGAGATGATAGTTATCAGAGAATTTTTTTTATTTAATATATTAGGCTATATGAATATAAACATGCATAAATAATATAAATTTTCACAATGGTTGAGTTGGAAGGGGCGCTTGATCATAAAATGGTGTCATGGTTATTATAAACTTCATGTGATTGTGTTTAAGTTTAAAAATGGAAAAGCTAGATTTATTATACAATCAAACTATGCAAATGTACATTTTTGTCTTATGCAACAATGATCTATTTTTTTAGAGCTTAAGTCACAGACTTCCTGTAGTCAGAAATTCTCCAATTTTACCTGGCAAAGTTCTTAAAACGCTTTCTGATATGTAGATTTGCCACACATAATGATATATGATATGAATGTTTTTCACAAATGCGTTTCCTTCATTCTGTGATGTTTATTCTTAAAGGGAGTCCATTTTCTGTCTTGTGCTCTTTTTTTGGGGTGTTTTGTTTCAGGCTGTTTCAGAGTTGGCTGCTTGTCTTGAGTGTGAATGATGATCATTTGTTGACTTTGCTACTGTGATTTTTGTTGATTCAGCGTGTTTTTCTTTTTCCTTTTATGAAAATATCGACTGGCGTGTCGTTCTGTTGGTCAGTCAGAAGTGCTGTGATCACTGTATTCCAGCTAGCTGCTTAATTCACACTTTTATGACCAAATTGGTCTGTGACTGTAGTTAATCAGGATAATGAAAGCTGGCCAATGCTTTCCGACCCTGTGAGAATATTCCTCTATTTTTAATCTTGAACAGTGTGGTGACTATCTGAAGAGTATGCATCTTTTTACAAGAGTTGCCAATTACAATTTTAGTCAACGAATGTCTGTCGTCTCTCTGTCCGTCTGTCATTTACAAGGAATGTTACAGAAAAAATAAAAATTGTTCAGTCTTTTATCTGTTTCAGTTTTAAGGGTGTGTTTGTCACTATTTCTCAGTGCTTTATAGACTTAAAGGTAAAAATCATATATTAGTTTATGGTAACTCATAAGGTTTTGTGTTCTTTTTGACCTTTTCCATGCGTTTCTTCATTATCGTCTCCTCGTCCTCTTGCTTTCTTTTTTCCAGCACTGTCTTTTCAATCTCTTCCTCTTTTTCCAACATTATTTTCAATTCCTTTTGCCACTAAAAATGTTGGAAAGTGTAACAATAGATTATTAGAAATTCTCTGCACATTTTTTTCAAACTCTCCAGTCTTTGGGTCCCATTAAAAAACAGCTACTGTACCGCTAATATCTAAACTGAGTTAAGAATGCTTAGAGTTCTGACCGGTTGATGGATTACTTCACTGAATCAAAGGGAATGCAATACTCACTTGATCTTCCACAACTTTAATCAGATCGATATCAGTCCTGGTTCTCAGGTCCAGATGAGAAACTCCACGTTTGCCCTGTCTGATCAAATTTGCCACATATTTGAAATGAAAAAGATGAAATGAAGAACTGTAGAGGTACCATGACTCAGTGATGGTATTAGATGGTAGTATTGTGGAATTTTGATTTATAACATGGTACTAAAACATTAAATGGTCATATGAGTTTTTCAATGACCAATGTAATAATAATATAGAGATAGTATAATGATAGATAATACAATTTAACAAAAGCAAATGAGATCAAAGTTTGGAGTCTGCAAGATTTTTGATGTTTTTGAAAGAAGTCTCTTGCTCACCAAGGGTGAATTTATTTGATCAAAATTACAGTAAAAAGAGTAATATTATGAAATATCACTACAGTTTAAAAGAGTCCATTTTAATATATTTTAAAATGTATTTTCTCCTGTGATGGCAAGTCTGAATTTTCAATGCTCAAAAAACATGTCTTATCATTATCAGTGTTTTTTTTTTTCAGGATTCTTTGATGAATAAAAAGCTCAAAAGAACTTTTGTAACATTGTTTTTACTGTCACTAGTATGGAGCCCCTAAAGGGACATGGTGATGGAAAAATTAAATTAGATGAGATTGGAGGAAAAATAATAAGTCAATGCTTTTGCATTCTCTTATTGACTATTATTTCCCCCCCATCTCATCCCATTTTTTTCCTTCACAATTTCCCTTTAGAGGCTCTGTAGTTTAGTGCTTCTTTGCTGAATAAAATTAAATCTTTCTGATCCCAAACCTTTCAACTTCTCACTATTAACTAGTTGTTATTAGCATGCATCTTACTAGCATATTGCTATGCCATGTCAGAAAAAAAAAAAAAAAATTGTAACAGCTGCAATTTTTAGAAGAAAAAGATTAACCTTGGTGTCTTGTGAGCATCTTTAATAATAGTCTGATGTGGTTCAGGGCATCCTTCTCCAGCCCTGGCCGTGGAAATTGCCTCTTTCCTGGTTTTGGTGGTTTTCATTCTGTGTCGGTGGTTTGAAGAATGTGTAGTGAGCTGAACTGGAGGCCAGATCTGGGAAAGAGTGTGTGCCAGCCGCCCAGTGATCCGCTTGCTCTGTGCACATACACACACATCAACTGTGTGTGAACTTCTCATCCTCTCTCTGTGGTTCTCCAGGAGCCTTTTATCACCCTGGAAAGGAGATAATAACAGGGAGAAACTGCAGGTTCTATTGATCATGTAAAGGTTTGAATTAAGATTTTGTTCTGAATCCATTTTGTTTATATTCAGATACTTTGCTTCCTGATGCCTCACCATGTCTTCTCAGTGTTGGGCACAATATAATTTTTAAAATTGTGACTGAATGTACAAAAGCTTCATGCATTATTTAGCTGGATTAGAGTGAAATTTAACAAAACATAACTGCTTTCTTTTGTTTGTTTGTAGGTAGCACTGTAAAGACCTCATGAAATGATCTGACAAATGCAACAGACTTTCCTGTACTGATGTATTTCCTACTGAAACAAAGTTGGGGTGGGACAAAACAAAATATTCTTTCTTTTAAATAGCTTTTAGTTTATGCCAGGTAACATACTACTTTTAAAATTTACAGTATATACAGTGCTCAGCGTAAATGAGTACACCCCCCTTTGAAAAGTAACATTTTAAACAATATCTCAATGAAATAATTTCCAAAATGTTGACAAGACTAAGTTTAATATAACATCTGTTTAACTTATAACATGAAAGTAAGTTTAATAATATAACTTAGATTACACATTTTTCAGTTTTACTCAAATTAGGGTGATGCAAAAATGAGTACACCCCACAACAAAAACCACTACATCTAGTACTTTGTATGGCCTCCATGATTTTTAATGACAGCACCAAGTCTTCTATGTATGGAATGAACAAGTTGGCGACATTTTGCAACATCTATCTTTTTCCATTCTTCAAGAATGACCTCTTTTAGAGACTGGATGCTGGATGAGGAGTGATGCTGAACTTGTCTCTTCAGAATTCCCCATCGGTGTTCGATTGGGTTCAGATCAGGAGCCATTGAATCACTTTCACCCTGTTCTTCTTCAGAAATCCAACAGTGGCCTTAGATGTGTGATTAGGATCATTGTCATGTTGGAAGCGTGCACGATGACCAAGGGCACGGAATGATGGTAGCATCTTCTCTTTCAGTATAGAGCAGTACATCTGTAAATCCATGATGCCATCAATGAAATGCACCAGCAGCACTCATGCAGCCCCACATAAGGACACTGCCACCACCATGTTTCACTGTAGGCACCATGCATTTTTCTTTGTATTCCTCACCTTTGCAACGCCATACAGTTTTGAAGCCATCAGATCCAACAACATTTATCTTGGTCTCATCACTCCAGAGTATAGAGTCCCAGTAGTCTTCATCTTTGTCAGCATGGGTCCTGGCAAACTCTAGGTGGGCTTTTTTGTGCCTGGGCTTTAGAAGAGGCTTCTTTCGTGGACGGCACCCATGTATGCCATCCCTCTGCAGTGTACGTCGTATTGTGTCATGGGAAATAGTCACTCCAGTTTGGCTTTCTACTTCTTTAGATAACTGCAGTGAACTTGCATGCCGATTTTCTTCAACCCTTATTATCAGAAGACGCACCTGTCGAGGTGTTAACTTCCGTGGATGACTTTTTAAAATTTTTGTACCACTTTTGCTACAGTATTCTGACTGATAAGTAAAGCTTTGGTGATCTTCTTGTAGCCTTCACCTTTCTGGTGTAAAGAAATTGTTTTCTTTCTCAGGTCTTGTGACATTTCTCTTCCATGTGGTGCCATTGCTGACAGCATGAAATGGGAAGGGGTTTTAACACCCTTTTATAGTCAACTGTCTGCTGGACACCTGTGTAATGAATAATTAGACTCACCTGTGGTTGAATTCTTAAATTAGACATTTGTAGTCTAAAATTTAGCTTTGCTCCAGAGACTTTCAATGGGGTGTACTCATTTGAGTAAAATTTATAATTTTGCTCTCTAAGTTATATTATTAACCTTACTTTCATGTTATAAGTTAAACAGATGTTTCATAAAACTTAGTCTTGTCAACATTTTGGAAATTGTTTTTGTGTTCATTGAGATATTGTTTAAAATGTTACTTTCAATTTAAGGATGCATTAAATTAATCAAAACATAAATGATAAAGACACAAGTCATGAGTTGGTTCCACAGTAAAGTGAATATAGGAACTTTTTACAGCAATCTTTATTAAACTAAACAAAACACTATGGCATAAGTAGGCACAGAAAAACTACACAGGCGTAACACAAACCCAACCTTAAATCTTGAAGACACCAGACAAAGAACTCAACTAAACAGACGGTTTAAATACATAGACCAAACAATGGAGCAAGACACAGATGAACACAATGGTTGCTATGGTAACAAATGAAGAGCAGGGACAAAGAAAACAGGATAACAATAAAGCATGACCATGACAGTACAACCCCCTCCTTGGAGCTGGGCAGAACCAATGATGATAAAGAAGACAGGAGACTGGACAGGACCAGTGGAGACTGGAGACTTTGAAACATGACTTCATCATCCAGAACATCAATTACTATTGGGGACCGAGCTTAGTGAATGTACCTTAGCGACGGGAGTGTGGGCGGACTCCAATCCATACCCTTGAACTCCACTAATATGCCACAGTGGCAGACACTGGTGCCAGCTCACGCACCAGGTCAGACTCCACAAGGGGCTCAGGCTCCAGGACGAATCTGGCCTCTGGCAGTTGCTCTGACTCTAGCTTCTTGGCGGGCTCAGTCTCTGAGTTTGCAGTGGGCTCTGGCTCTATGGTCTGTTGTGGGCATGGTAAGGGGCGGAATGGGTACTGAGCATTGACCTGGGGAGGACTGGAGCAGACAATAGCGCTTTGGGAGGACCTGGAACATCTCTGGCATGGTCTTATCCATCTCCTCCACAATAAAAATTGGATCCATCCAACCAGAAAACATAACTGATGTACCAAGCTAATGTTGTGCTGTCCCTGCAAGAGGAACACGTACAAATAGTTATCCAGCACCTCCCGAAAACATGCTTGTGGCAAGCAGAGTCCGAATACCGACTCATTATTGTCCGGCTCCTGCGTCAGCATCAGACGCATATGTTGTGCTGCTCACGTGTACAGCGTCGGCTAATACTGAGCCGGCGTTTGGACATAAACATGGAAGCCTGCACTGCGTTCACTATGTCAACTGCGAATGTCAACAGTTCAAATTGTTACAGTTGTTTTATTCGCTTTGATACTATTTTCAAAACTCTTAGTACAAAAATCCAAACTGCTCACACTTCTAACTAGTGTTAATTTCGTCAGACGAGACGAGACGAAATATGTTCGTCAACGACCTTTTTTTTCATGACTAAGACGAGACGATGACAAGACTGCACCACTGTCCAAAAATGCTGACTAAGACTAAATTAACATGCATTATTGTTGACGAAAAAAGACGAGACGAAAATGTTTTGTATAAAATAAAAACTAAGATAAAATCTCTCTTCATTTTCGTCTACAATCGTCTCTGCTTTTTCATCAGCTGTTACGCCTTTAAACTATTCAGAACGAGTTCGCGGCTTCGCGCTGTTGCTCAAGTTAAGCCTCGTTGAAGCCTTGTTTACACTGCATGCGTGTGCGGCTCGTTTCGGCTCCGGCAAGGTGTTGTTCCGTCCTGTGCGCGATGTCAACTCAAACAAAGAAATTTCAAGTTTTTCAACTTCGAATCTCTTGTCGTCAGTTTTTGGTGATGTAAAATATGAGCGGGAGTTTACACAGGGTGATTATTTTGACTTTGTTTTGTATTTGAGCTGCGCGTCTTGGAGGCGAGGCGCCTATCTTTAGCGAAGCGGCGCGTCAAGCCGCTTCTGGGACGCTTCTCAAAGGCACCGCGGCTGGTGTAAACACAAGCATTGACTAGAGTGGCCGTGTATCAGCTCCGGTAGCCGCATCGCAGCCGTAACGAGCCGCACACGCGTGCAGTGTAAACGAGGCTTTACAGGTTTTATACGCCTGTGGCTGCAACACGAAACTGCTGAACACACAACACCCAAAGCGAACACGAGTGACGAGCGACGACGACATACTAGCTTTTGAATTGTGTTGGTTAAAATAAAATACTCTTCAGAACAGGTTAATCATTTGTGAATGTGTCTCCTAAATTAGAAATTGAAAAACAGACACGCTTAACATTTGCATTCAACAAAAATCTTTCAACAAGTGTATTTTGTCAGGTAATTATGACATTTAACCAATGTTTGAGATATGTGAAACACTTTTTTTACTGAAATGTTTATCAGTAATAATCTCAGTAATAATGTGTTATTTTTAAAAAAAGACTACATTTTTTTGACTAAAACTAGACTAAAATTAAAAGACTTTTAGTCGACTAAAACTTGACTAAGATACCTTGAGTTTTCTTTTGACTAAAACTAGACTAAAATGACGAGACATTTAGTCGACTAAAACTTGACCAACAAAAAAATGTATGTGAATGACTAAATATGACTAAAACTAACAAGGACATTTGGCACAAGACTAAGACTATGACTAAATTAAAAATAGGTGACGAAATTAACACTACTTCTAACACAGCTAGTCATTCTTTCAAAACTTGATCTCATGCTTTCATTCTAGTTGTACATATTTTCATTCTACATAATCACTGTTTCAAACCAACCCGATCTCACGGCAATTCGTACGTATTTTACGAGGTGGCTAAATCGTATGAATTCATACGACCTCACTCGTACTAATTCATACGTTTTTTGCTAAATCGTATGTATTTTACGAGTTGACAAATTCGTATGAATTCATACGAATGACCTACCCCAAACCCCGCCCCTAAACCTAACCGTCACTGGGGTTTAGACAAATCGTACGAATTCGCACGAGTGAGGTCGTATGAATTTATACGAAATAGCCACCTCGTAGAATAAGTACGAATTGGTCGTGAGATAGCGTTGCTCAAACACAAGGTCATTGTGATATGTAATGAGAACATCACCGAAACACAGCAGTATGATCTTCTTTCAATTTAGTACTTTTAACAATCAGTTCATTCATCTCTTTTCGTTCAGTTTAATAAGATTAATTTATTAATCTATTATTTAATCCAGCTGAACTTAATGGTTAATCAATTAATCATTTGGTACACCTATGTGTTGGATTGTATAAAGTTTCTACTTTGTTTGCAATTTCTGATACAGATAACCAAAAGTAACAAATTCTTTTTACATGATAAGCGATTTATCTTAGATGATAACCACTATGTTCAAAGTTTGTGTGTGCGTGTGGTCATGGTACTCCCTACGTCATGGGGACCAAATGTCCCCACAAGTATAGTAATACCAGTAAATTCTGACCTTATGGGGACATTTTTGCCCCCCATAAGGAAACAAGCTTTTAAATAATAGAGAATTATCTTTTTTTTTTGAAAATATAAAATATCATAAAGTTTTCTGTGACAGGTAGGTTTAGGGGTAGAGTTAGTGTGAGGGGATAGAATATACAGTTTGTACAGTATGAAAACCATTACATCCATGAAATGTCCTCATAAAACATGGAAATCCAACATGTGTGTGTGTGTGTGTGTGTGTGACAGAGATATATGCAATTTGTAAACTTATAGCAGGATAGAGTATAAGGGAAAACAGGGAAACAGTCAATGACTGTATAACATCAGATTGATCAGAGATTCATCAGAAGAGAAGAGACAGATAGCGTCAAATGCAGCATTTTACATAACAGTATGTATGCTATGTGATACTGTAAACAGATTACCATGGAAGAGACTGCCACATTACTGTAACTCACAACTACAGTATAGATTCAGTCATATGATACATTAATGTACATTACATAACATTTACTGTATTGGCTGTTCTACCTCATGGCCATTTCATAACTTCATCAACCTTTTGATAACACAATGAATAGATAGTATTACAAACACTATGGATTTTATGCCAATTATGTAATTTAGGTAATGTAAGTGTATTTTCTAATTGTGGCACCTGTAGCCTGTGTAATTATTTCAGCATCAAGGGTGATTTGAAACATGTATCCTGCATTGTTTGCTATTGGGTTAACTGATTGTTAAAAGTACTAAACTGAAAGAAGATCATACTGTCGTGTTTTGGTGATTAAACCAGATGTTCTCATTACATATTACAATGATCTTGTGTTTTGAAACAGTGATTATGTAGAATGAAAATATGTACAACTAGAATGAAAGCATGAGGTTTTGAAAGAATCACTAGCTGTGTTACAAGTGTGATCAGTTTGGAGTTTTGTACTAAGAGTTTTGAAAATGTACACCTTACTTGTGAAAATAGTACCAAAGCGAATAAAAACAAAATAATGTCGCCCATGGTGCTAACGGACAGCTTGGTGTGTATTGGCGGGTCATTAATGTAAACATGCTCAGTTGTATCGAAAGTGAATGTAAACAGACAAGACAAAAAAATCAGATCTGTGCATTTTGTTAAAAACTCTACATGCATCATTTAGTGAAAGAACAATAAATTTTACATTTAAAACAAGCGTATTTTGTCTAAAATAAATTGTCACATTAGAGAACTTTTTAGTGCTACTGCATTGAATAAATATTAAAAATAAACAAGAAAACAGGCTACATTACATTTTGAGTTATCCAGATTTAAAAGAAAACAACTGTTATTTTTTTGTTTGATTTATTATTTATACACATATATGTAGATTCATACATGTAAATGAGTAATAAATATAAGTACAGTATAAAAACATGTATGTACAAAATAAGTGCATTGTATCAAAAAACCACAAAAAATTTGTACATAGAAGTTATTGAGTTTTCGTGGATGGACTGAGACAGGGAGCTGTTAGTCAACATCTGGTGAACCTGACCCAGCCAATTTCAGTGCTGACTTTGGCTAGATACATGACAAGAACTGGGCTGGCTTTGACAGGGAGCATGGCAACTATTTTCCAATTTTCCTCACATCTGTGATCTGAAACAGAAGCAAAAATTCTTTATTATTTAGTCATATTTTAACTTGGCAACTTTCTCCCATTTCAAATTGAATCGTGATGTCCTCAGGAGACATACAATTAAAATATGAAAAAAAAAAATATATATATATGAAAATATAAAAAAGTTTATATATTTCTTATGCACCAAACACATACAGTATAATGACATGAAAAAAAATCCCCTACATTTTTTTTTTTTTTTTGCTGTGAATGAAATATATCTTCAAAATATTTTAGTCCAGTATCTTGAACCATTCATGGAGAACAATCTTGCCCAAATCGAGTTGTTGTGTTGGCTCATGCTGCAGGCAAGAGCAGATCAATTGGTGGCACTCTGTGCAGAAAGACAGAAGAGGCATTATTACCTTAAACTTCATACCTTCTCTTTCCTAAACTAAGACACAACTGCAGGTTAGAAATGTGAAAAAATCCTGCATTATCTATCCTGCCATGTTTTATGATCTAATTCTCTTTTGTATGATTTAGTTCACCCAAAAAATGAAATTTCTGTCATTAATTACCCTGATGTCGATCCAAACCCGTAAGAACTTCGTTCATCTTAAGAACACAAATGAAGATATTTTTGATGAAATCCAAGAGCTCTCTGACCCATAGACAGCAATTTAATTACCACTTTCAAGGCCCAGAAAGGTAGTAAAGACATTGGGCAAATTCCAAACCGCATTTTTGCACCCTTGAAGGGCACTTTGAGAAGGGGATGCAATTTGTAGGGGTGTTCCAAACGAAAGTGAACAACTGAATCCCTTCACAAAGGGCCATTCCACAAGGCTGTTAGTGAAGAGTACATGCGATGGTCACTTTGAGGAAGTAATTTTATTATTTATGGTGATGTAACCCAGCGAATACTCGTGATTCATTCATTTTAAAGCTAGATGGTGGGAGAGTTTGAGTTAACAAACATAGCAATTCAAGAACCTGGAACCAGTATAGCAGCTGGATTATCTGGGGAACTCTGGGGCATTTATTTGTGAGAATTAAATGAACAAACTCCAATGGAAGAGGTTTGGGAAACCAGGGCTACAAGAAAAACAATTTTTATAGTTAGACGAAGGTGGTTCTCCAAAAATCAAAAACAATGACTAAGGTAATAAAACATAGCAAGCACAGTCTACTTACAATGCTGATATATTCCAAATGCTCTGTTTTTTGTTTGTTGTTTTTTTTTTTTGACAATTTTCACTGCCCCCTAAACAAATAAAAGAAATAACAGCAATTTGTGTAAGAACTATGTACAATTAACATGTGTAGAGGTCATATAATTCCTATCATTAATCCTGAACAAACATGCAAAGTTTTGCATAAATTCCAAGTATGAATATAAAAACATGTAAAGTATATTTGGTCCATCTGACAGTTTGAAGGATTAGTCCACTTTCAAATAAAATTTTCCTGATTTTTTTACTCACCCTCATGTTATCCAAGACGTCCATGTCCTTCTTTCTTCAGTCAAAAAGAAATCAAGGTTTTTGATGAAAACATTCCAGGATTATTCTCTTTATAGTGGACTTTAATGGACTCCACTGTTCACGGTCAAAATTACAGTTTCAGTGCAGCTTCAAAGGGCTTTAAATGATAACAGATGAGGAATAAGGGTCTAATCTAGCAAAACGATTGGTCATTTTAAAAAAAAATACAAATGTATATGCTTTATAAACACAAATGATCACCTTGCTGTTACAGCTCATGTCTCTCCTGGACTCCCACAATCCCACAATCCTCCCTGTTCCATACCTGCACTCACTTCCTCATCATCTCTCCTGCTCTTCATGGATTACTTGCACCTGGACTTCATCATTAGTACTCCCTTTATTATGAACTCACTTCCCTGCACTCCTTGTCTGTTCTTATGTTGGCTTTATTGTTTAGTTGTTCTGTTCCTTTGTTAAATAAACCTTAATTTACTGATGTCCGATTCTGAATCTTCTCTGCTGCAACTGAAACTGTAACACTTGCAGAATGAACACGGCGCCAGTTCCGTTTTTTTCCGTAAATTGAATAGGGCAATCGTAGGACATACAGCGTAAACCTTTTGAAGAATACGGAAGGCGGAATGGTGGAAGCACTTGCAAGGTGATCATTTCTGTTTATAAAGCATATACAGTTTTTTTTTTTTTTTAGAAAATGACAGATCATTTTGCTAGATAAGACTCCTCATCTAGTATCGAGTAAAGCCCTTTGAAGCTGCACTGAAACTAATTTTGACCTTTGTCATTGGAGAGTCCACTATAAGGAGAAAAATCCTGGAATGTTTTCATAAAAAAAACTTAATTTGTTTTCGACTGAAGAAAGAAAGACGTGAACATCTTGGATGACATGGGGGTGAGTAAATTATCAGGAAATTTTCATTCAGAAGTAAACTAATCCTTTAAAGAGGTTCATTGCTCTAAACAGTGGACATAAGATATGCTAGGAGAACTTGCAACAGCTAACAAAAGGCTGAAGATAAGAAATTACTAGTTCAGGATTGTAAAAATAAATGAAACCTTAGGGCCATCCTTCACATGCCACCCTTCGTAGACAGCTCCAAATCCTCCTTGACCCAGCATAATGCTGACTTCATAGCAGGAAAAGATGTCTATAAAAGATAAATAAGGTTATTTGACATAAAATGTCAAGCAGTGACAGAGTGACATGATCCATCTAAAACTATATTAAACATTTTCTTCATCTTATATAAATACACATACTGTACCATTTTATGGGCTCAAATTAATTGAAATTAATTCGAACATTTTATTAGAAGTAAAACAAACTGATTAAATATGTTTTTATTTATTTTTTTTTAAATACAGAGTTATTAATCATCTCAGTGCATATAAAAATGAATATAAAAATGAATATAGTTTTTTTATTATTATTATTTGCTTTGGTACTATTTTCACAAGTGTATATTTTCACAACTCTTAGTACAACACTCCAAACTGATCACACTTCTAACACAGCTAGTCATTGTTTCAAAACCTGATCTCATGCTTTCATTCTAGTTGTACACATTTTAATTTTACATAATCACTGTTTCAAAACTCAAGATCATTGTGATATGTAACGAGAACATTCGGTTTAATCACTGAAACACGACAGTATGATCTTCTTTCAGTTTAGTACTTTTAACAATAAGTTCATTCAATAGCAAACAATGCAAGATACATGTTTCAAATCACCCTTGATGCTAAAATAATTACACAGGCTACAGAAAGCACAATTAGAAAATACATTTGTAATAGTATTTATTCAGTGTGTTATCAAAAGGGGTGGCACAGTCATGAGGTGTTGTGTAGAACAGAGTTTGCTGCCAATACAGTGAATGTTCTCACTGTACCATATGACTGAATGTATACTGTAGTTGACTGAGTTATAGTAATGTGGCAGTCTCTACCATGTTGGTTTTCCATGTTTTATGGGGACTTTTCATAGACATCATGATTTTTACTGTATAAACGGTATATTCTATCCCCTACCCCTAAACCTACCCATCACAGGAAACTTTCTGCAGTTTTACATTTCATAAAAATATAACTTATAAGCTGTAAGCCTGTCTTATAAATTTATAAGCTGTTTTCCTCATGAGGACCAAAAAATGTACAGACAAGGTCTAAAATTACTGGTATTACCATCCTTGTTGAGACATTTGTGTTATTATCTAAGATAAATTGCTTATAATGTAAAAAGATTTCATTACATTTGATTATCCATATCAGAAATTGCAAATAAGTTCTATAGAAACTATGCCTATAGAATCAATATCTATAGAAATCTATAGGTGCACCAAATGATTCATTGATTAACCATTAAGTTCAGTTGGATTAAATAACAGACAAATGTAGGAAACTGAAGGAAAAAAGATGCAAATTAAAAGTTTGATAGTAATAGTATTATGAAAGGCAGTTACTCACTGTGAATGAAACATTTATATAAATGAAACACTTATTTTGCATACTGAATAAGATACTTTGTGATTTTGTGTATTGTACCAACACAATTGAAAATATGCTGAAATGTTTGAAAAAAGTGCACTTTTGATGATCTGTTGTGATATTACTAAAAGTTTAGAAAATGTACCAATTGCTTGTGAAAATTGCACCAAAGCAATTAAAAACTGTAAAATATAAACCGTATTAAACCATAAAGGTGGGTATACAGTATTTCGGGTGGTAACTAAAGACTGTTTCATACCTGAGCATGGACTGAATAAGAACGTGTGGCCTGGAATTTGTAGAGTGTCCACACTCCAGTCGGGTTCAGTGTGGGCTGAAGGTTTTATTTAGGGCATTGACACTCTAGTTGGACACATTGCGGGCTGGAGCTTGGAGCACACTGACACTCCAGTCAGACAGAATGCGGGCAGGAGCTTGGAGGGTGTTCACACTCCAGTCGGACTCATTATGAAATGAAGCTTGGAGGGCATTCACACTCCAGTCAGACTGAGTGCGGACTGGAGCTTGTAGGGCGTGCACACTCCAGTCAGACACAGAATGGGCTGGAGCTTGGAGGGCATTAATACTCCAACCAGACAAATTGGAGGACTTGAATGGAATGAAAGTGTGATGGATCACACAAATCAGTGTAAGAAGATTGAATTTATATTCATGTGAAGCTAACAGCCAATTACTCAATTATTTGTACCATTAATGTGTTTAATTTATAATAGTAATGTGATGTTAATTTGTTGAAATTTCAGTTTTGATGTTACAGATGTGACCAATGAATGCTCTATACAGACAACTACTGGAAGATGCTTAGGGAGAGTGGGGGTAAGTTGAGCCACCCCCTGTATTTTAGAAACGCAGGAATGACCCGTATCCCATATCTAGCTGTCTGTGACTGGAAGGAACACATTAGAAGTATGCATACATGCAAAGTAGTTTATATAAGCAGCACGCTCTCGGTCGGAACGGAAGAAGCCAGCGAGCTGGCTTCCGGATTGCACTCATTTTTTTAGTTTCTTCCACAGATTTACAGCACACGCACAAACAAACAAACAAACAAACAAACAAACAAACAAACAAACAAACAAACAAACAAACAAACAGAAAGCTCTCTGAAGACAATGAAGCTTATGATGTGTTCTCTAGGTGCCCCTTATATAGTTTGTCGGCGCATATGACGTCGCCTGACTGCAGTAGCCAAACAAGATTGGGATTTAGCACAACTACTTCAGACACCAGTTCACAAAGAGCATTCCCATAGCATCAACTTATCGACACAGTGTTGAGTTCCACTTCGAAAGAGAACAAATAGGGTTACTTGCTTTTTATGGAAAATAAAGAATTGCGTTACTTTTCCCCATGCTCACATTTAGTCTAGAACTACAATAACCATCATGTTCACACAGTGCACACAATGCCTCACTTACTCCAAATTTATCTCAACATGGGGACAGGAGAGGTGTCAGTTGATAAAAGTAAGTAATATTTTGTAGTAAATTTAAAAGTAATTTGATACTTGAAAAATTTGGCCATCTTTCTGGATTCACAAATTCAAAATTGGGAAAAAGCAAATTAATGCCAGTCTCTGACGATCTAGATCAATTTTTTTTAGTCAACTCTAAATTTCATATCGCAAACCACTACTTTAAATATTTCGGTGTAATAATCACTAAAAAGCCTGAAATGGTATTAAAAGTGAATTGGAAAAAGAAAATTGATCAGCTTACAGGTGATATTTTTGGTAACACTTTACTTGAAGGGGTGTGCATAAGACTGACATTACTCCTTCATAATCATGACATGACACATGTCATGAATAGGAAGGAGGTTTTATGAATGTTTATGACAACTGTCATTAAGTGTCATTCGCTCAGTTATGTCATTTTTAATGCAAAGATGACATTGTTTGAGATGTCCGAGTTATGACAACTTGACATAAACCAATGCATCATAACCTGTCAGTGTCTTTGTCATGACAACTTGACATTATTTAGCTTTATGGGTTAACATTACATTAAACTGTCATGTGGTTGGTTTTGACATTGGCTGTCATGAGGCCATTATAATAGTGTCATGAATATGTATGTTGAGCTCAAGTAAAGTGGTACAAATTGAACTTGTCATTAAGTGACAATACTCTGACAAATAATTTTATAACAGCATCATGACTATTTTTCATTTCATGTTTTTTTGTTTTTTTAAGTTTCCACCAACAGAAGTTCAGATAATAGACAATTTCAAATTTCTTAAAAAAGATGACACTGTTATAAAATAATGGTAACACTTTATTTTAGAGTCTTTGCTTATTACTATTAGCATTCATATGGCTAAAATATTGGCTATTTATTAGTACTTATAAAGCACATATTAATGCCTTATTCTGCATGATCTTATTCCACATTCTTAATCCTACCCAATACCTAAACCTAACAATTAACTATAATAAGCAGTAAATTAAGAGTTTATTGAGGGAAAAGTCATAGTTAACCATTTTTATATGTGTTCCCTAAATTGAAGTGTTACCAAAATAATGTAATGTAATGTTAATCCATAAAGCTAAGTAGTTTTTTGTCACGGTTGATCAATCCGCTGTCTCATTCTGGTGTCTGTGTGTTTGTGTGGGTGTGTCTGGTTGATGGTTCTGTGTGGGCGTCGCCGATGATTGTTGATCAGCGGCAGCTGTGTGCAATCATTATCTGCCTATTTAACACCTTGTCTTTCGTCTCGTGTTTGTCAGATCGTTGTTTGGTATCCTGGTGTTGTGTCCTGTGTGCTCTCTCGTGTTTGTTTGTTCCCCGGAGTGGATTACCTCGTCGTTGTTTCCTGTTCCTGTTCTCCGTCGGACTCTCACTTTGGATTGCACTCACGGATTCGGACGCACGGACTCACGACACCATCTCACCTCAACACAGGATTTCCAGCTGCCCATCGAAGTCCCTGCGTCACCACTCTCCTGCTACTGTCTCTCCTCGTTTAATGACTAACTCTGGTGTGAAGCTCTAATAAAGAGATTAACTTGCACTTGCATCTGTCATTCTTTCCGTGACAGAACGATCTGACCAACTATGGATGCAGCAAGTTCAGCAGCGTTGACGGAGTTCATCAATCACAGCATTTCTCATATGGATCAACAACAGGAGAGTATCTCTTCAACCGGACGCGCTGTTCAAGCGCTGGTGACGCAGGTGTCCGAGCTCTCCCAGCAGCTTCAAGAACTTCACGCTCCCACTGCGCCGCCCACGCCGCCGATTCCCCCCACACCTCCGGAGCGAATGGACCAGCCAGAGCCACGCCTCCCGGTTCCGCAGACCTACGCTGGTGAGCCAAACTTTTGCAGAGCCTTCTTGACCAGATGTTCCATGCATTTCTCATTGCAGCCACGCACATTTGAAAAAGAAGAATCCAAGGTGGCGTTCGTACTGACGCTCTTGACTGGTCAGGCTGCTTTGTGGGGAACGGCGGTGTGGGAGAACCAGGACCCATGCTGCGCCTCGTTCCAGGCACTCGCCGCCGAGATGAAGAGGGTGTTTGACCGTGCGGTGGCGGGCAAGGACGCCGCCCGACAACTCACTGAGCTCAGACAAGGAAATCGCACGGTCGCCGAATACTCTATTGAGTTCCGCACCCTGGCGGCGGAGTGCCGATGGAACGAGGAGGCGCAGTGGGATGTATTCCTGCATGGGTTGGCCGACCATGTCCACAGAGAGATCTACGTGTTGGACCTTCCTCAAACCCTCATCGATCTCGCCTTACGAGTGGATGCTCGCCTCCAGCGGCTGGAGCGTCTCGCTCTTCCCAGTCCTGTTTCCCATGGAGCGGAGGGACGGTCGGCCAGCTCAGTGGACACGGTCGGTCCTTCATCCGATCCTGAACCCATGCAGGTAGGGAGAGCTCGGCTTTCCCGGGAGGAGAGAGAAAGGCGGAGATCCCAGGGATTATGTTTGTACTGCGGCGGAACGGGCCACTTCCTACGGTCATGTCCAGTAAAAGACCAAGCCCGGTAGTAATGAAGAGGCTACTATCGGGTGGGATCTCCACCGAGAAGTCCTCACCATCCACTCTCCTTCCGGTAAGACTGAGATGGGCCACACACAACCTCACCTGCCAGGCACTCCTAGACTCTGGGGCTGAGGGGAACTTCATGGACACCGGCTTTGCACGCAACAACAACTTACCCAACATTCTACTCAACCAGCAGATCACAGTCAACGCACTCAACGGACAACGGCTCCCCAACATTTCTCAGTCTACCGATTCCATTACTCTCGTCACGTCTGGCAACCACACCGAAAGCATCAAGTTTCTTCTCATGGACTCCCCACTGGCACCCATTGTACTCGGACACCCTTGGCTCACTGAACACAACCCCAAGGTCGACTGGCAGCAGCACTCCATCACGGAGTGGAGCACTCATTGTCACAGGTCTTGTCTTTTGTCTGCTTGTTCCACTGTGTCTGCTTCTGTGTTACAGGAAGAGGTGGTGGATTTGTCAAACGTGCCCACGGAGTACTCGGATCTGAAGGAAGTGTTCAGTAAGTCCCGTGCTGCTTCTCTTCCTCCGCACCGTCCCTACGACTGTGCTATAGATTTAGTGCCCGGTAAGTCTCCGCCTAAAGGCAAATTATACTCTCTGTCCGCTCCCGAGAGGGAGGCCATGGAGAAATATATTTCTGATTCTCTGGCAGCGGGGTTCATCCGTCCTTCCTCTTCTCCAGCGGGGGCGGGGTTCTTTTTTGTGGGGAAGAAGGATGGTTCCTTGCGATCTTGTATTGATTACCGAGGGCTGAATAACATCACGGTAAAGAATACTTATCCTTTGCCGTTGATGTCTTCAGCCTTTGAGAGGTTGCAAGGAGCATCCGTTTTCACTAAATTGGACTTAAGAAACGCTTATCATTTGGTTCGCATCAGGAAGGGGGATGAATGGAAGACCGCTTTTAACACCCCTAGGGGGCACTTTGAATACTCGGTCATGCCCTTCGGGCTGTCCAACTCCTCGGCGGTCTTCCAGGCACTCGTCAATGACGTGTTGAGAGATATGGTCGACCAGTTCATTTATGTCTACCTGGATGACATATTGATTTTTTCTTCATCTCTCCAGGAACATGTGCAACACGTCAGACGAGTGCTTCAACGTCTGTTATAGAATGGGCTTTTTGTTAAGGCGGAGAAATGCGATTTTCATGCACAGTCTGTTTCTTTCCTAGGGTACATCATCTCGTCTGAGGGAGTACGCATGGATCCTGACAAAGTTAAGGCTGTGGTGGATTGGCCAAGTCCAGATTCCCGTAAGGCCCTACAGAGGTTTCTGGGGTTCGCCAATTTTTACCGGCGGTTTATTCGCAATTTCAGCCAACTAGCCACGCCTCTGACCGCCTTGACCTCCCCCAGAACGACGTTCAGGTGGTCCGATGCAGCGGAGGCTGCATTTACCAAACTGAAGAGTCGCTTCGTTTCGGCTCCCATTCTCATTGCCCCTGATTCCTCACGTCAGTTCATGGTGGAGGTCGACGCGTCAGAGGTGGGGGTAGGTGCAGTGTTATCTCAGCGTTCTCCCACAGACGATAAGATGCACCCTTGCGCATATTTTTCTCATCGTTTGTCTCCCGCCGAACGCAATTACGACATTGGTAACAGAGAGTTGTT
The DNA here is from genome assembly GCF_024489055.1 of Chanodichthys erythropterus. Taxonomy (NCBI): domain Eukaryota; kingdom Metazoa; phylum Chordata; class Actinopteri; order Cypriniformes; family Xenocyprididae; genus Chanodichthys; species Chanodichthys erythropterus. The sequence continues at coordinate 5,646,497 of NC_090233.1, read as the reverse complement.
GGCAGTCAAATTAGCGTTGGAGGAGTGGCGACATTGGTTGGAAGGTTCTGGGGTACCTTTTATCGTTTGGACAGATCACAAGAACTTAGAGTATATCCGATCAGCTAAAAGACTTAACTCCAGGCAGGCTCGGTGGGCACTTTTTTTCGGACGATTTGATTTTTCTCTCTCGTACCGCCCGGGCTCCAAGAACATCAAGCCCGATTCTTTATCTCGCATTTTTGACCCTTCCGAACGCCCGTCTACTCCCGAGTGTATTCTTCCTGAGACATTAGTGGTCTCCACTCTTACATGGGAGGTCGAATCGAAGGTCTTGGTGGCCTTAGAAGGGGTAATGCCTCCGCCCGGTTGCCCACCGAATCGTTTATTTGTGCCGGAGAGGTTGAGGTCCTGCGTTATCAAATGGGGTCACTGTTCCAACGTAGCTTGTCATCCAGGGGTTAATCGTACCAGGTTTTTGGTTAAGCAACGATTCTGGTGGCCTGCCATGGCTCGTGACATTCGCAGTTTTGTTTTGGCTTGCTCGGTTTGCGCCACTGGTAAGACTTCCAACCGACCCCCAGATGGGTTACTCCAACCGCTGTCTGTCCCTTCGAGACCCTGGTGCCACATCGCGCTAGATTTTGTCACTGCCCTCCCACCCTCTCAGAGTTACATGGTCGTTTTGACCGTAGTGGACCGGTTCTCGAAGGCGACTCATTTCATTCCCTTAACCAAGTTACCCTCTGCTAAGGAGACAGCGGTAACTGTCGTTGACCACATCTTTCGGTTACATGGCCTCCCGGTAGATGTGGTGTCCGACAGGGGTCCCCAATTTGTGTCCAAATTTTGGCGAGAGTTTTGTAGATTACTGGGGGCGACTGTCAGTCTTTCATCTGGGTTCCATCCCCAGACCAATGGTCAAACCGAGAGAGCCAACCAAGATTTAGAGAGAATGTTGCGATGTTTGGCTTCCAAGAATCCTTCCTCCTGGAGCCAACAACTCTCTATGATTGAGTACGCACATAATTTGTTACCAGTGTCTTCCACGGGCCTCTCACCGTTTGAAGGTAGTGTAGGTTACCAGCCACCTGTTTTTCCCAGTCTGGAATCTGAAGTCGCGGTCCCCTCCGCTCACGCCTTTGTCCAGAGGTGCCACCGCACTTGGAGTAGAGCCCGTGAGACTCTTCTGCAGGTGAGGGCGCGCACCAAGGCTAAGACTGATCGCCACCGGTCGAAGCCTCCCGTATACGTCGTGGGTCAAAAAGTGTGGCTTTCTACCAAGAATATTCCGCTCCGCTCCGTTTCTAACAAGTTAGCTCCCAAATTTATCGGCCCGTTCCCTGTCACCAAGATCATTAGTCCGGTGGCAGTCCGACTCAAACTTCCTCCAGCGTACAGGAGAATTCATTCCGCCTTTCATGTCTCCAAAATTAAACCTGTGTTTCATTCACATCTTAATCCGCCCACTCCGGTTCCCCCACCGCCGCGACTCGTAGACGGGGAACCCACTTATTCGGTCAATCGTATTCTGGACTCTAGGCGGAGGGGACGTGGATTCCAGTACTTGGTGGACTGGGAAGGTTACGGTCCGGAGGAGAGAAGTTGGGTTCCTGCTAGGGACATCCTGGATCACTCCCTTATCGATGATTACAATCGACAGGTAGGTGGTTCTGGGAACGCCGTGAGGCGTTCCTAGGAGGGAGGGTACTGTCACGGTTGATCAATCCGCTGTCTCATTCTGGTGTCTGTGTGTTTGTGTGGGTGTGTCTGGTTGATGGTTCTGTGTGGGCGTCGCCGCTGATTGTTGATCAGCGGCAGCTGTGTGCAATCATTATCTGCCTATTTAACACCTTGTCTTTCGTCTCGTGTTTGTCAGATCGTTGTTTGGTATCCTGGTGTTGTGTCCTGTGCACTCTCGTGTTTGTTTGTTCCCCGGAGTGGATTACCTCGTCGTTGTTTCCTGTTCCTGTTCTCCGTCGGACTCTCACTTTGGATTGCACTCACGGATTCGGACGCACGGACTCACGACACCATCTCACCTCAACACAGGATTTCCAGCTGCCCATCGAAGTCCCTGCGTCACCACTCTCCTGCTACTGTCTCTCCTCGTTTAATGACTAACTCTGGTGTGAAGCTCTAATAAAGAGATTAACTTGCACTTGCATCTGTCATTCTTTCCGTGACATTTTTTAAGTTTGATAATTAATCTGCTATGTCATGTTTATGACAGGTTATGATGTTTTGCTAATGTCAAGTTGTCATGACAAAGACACTGACAGGTTATGATGTATTGGTTTATGTCAAGTTGTCGTAACAAAGACATCTCAAACAATGTCCTCTTTGCATTAAAAATGACATAACTGACCGAATGACACTTAATGACAGTTGTCATAAACATGCATAAACCCTCCGTCATATTCATGACATGTGTCATGTCATGATTATGAAGGTGTCATGTCAGTCTTATGCACACCCCTTCAAGTAAAGTGTTACCATATTTTCTTTTGGAAAACACTCCCCATGTCCATGGTAGGCAGGATTAATGCTATAAAAATAGTTGTACTTCCAAGATTTTTGTATGTATTTCAATCTAAGGATCAAGGAAGGTTTGGGCTTCCCAATTTTGAATGTTATTATTGGGCAGCTAATTTAAATATTTTAGCGTGGTGGAGAAAGATTGGTTCGATGGAGTCAGGTGACAAGCCAGAATGGTTAGCAATTGAGGAAGCTTCTTGTAATAAGACCTCATTAACAGTGCTGCTTAATAGTCCCATTAAAATTGATGTAAAAATATCAATGGAAACATTGTTATTTCTAACCTAATTAAAGTGTGGAAGCAAAATGAAATTTCCAGATATATATCACTATACTCCTATTTGTAATAATCATGCTTTTCTTCCGGGGTTACATGACAAGCTCTTTTTTTCAATAGAAACATGTGGGTATAGTACAATTCAGGATCTTTACAGGGATGGTACTTTTTGTTCATTTGAACAGCTGAAACAATACTATTCTCTTGTTTCTGCACATTTGTTCTGTTATTTGCAAGTTAGATACTTTGTTAGAAAGCACATTCCAGAGTTTGTAATTTTGAATTTGAATCCCACTTTAGTGAGAATTGTCATTGTACACCCTGGTAACGGAGTGGTAATGTATCAAACTTATACAAACTACTGCTAGAAAAGGTGGACAACAACACTCAGAAAAAAAAAAAAACATGACTGGGAAGAGGAAATGGATTTTGATATTCATGAAAATGCGGGACGAGTGTTTGAGAAATGTACATGCATGTTCAAATTTAAGCTGTAAGTATTTAGCTCAAGTAGCATGTACAGTGGTATTGCTTAGAAAGTTCAATGAGTTATTTATCCTGTACACTTGTCTTTAAGAAAATTAAAATCGAGAGAGAGGAAAAAAAAAGAAGTAATTTGATACTTTACTAGTTAAAAAGTAAAAAGTTACTTTACTAAAAAGTAATCTGATTATGTAATTTGCGTTACATGTAATGCACTACCCCAACACTGCTAAACAATGTTTGCTGACTTCAGAAACATAAATCCCTCTGAAGTAGAAGGAAATTGTTCTAAACAAGAAAAGCCTATTGAAAAGACATAAGAGTTAATTGACAGGCCAGTTTAAGAAAATAAGGGCATTTGTTTTTTCTTCAGTTGTGAGTAGTGTGTTAATATTTAGACTAAATTTACTCTGTAGCAGCAGGAAGCTGGTGTACCTCAATGATTCTCACAGCATTGATTATGCGGAGGTCTGTCTCCTGGTTCAGATGTTTCTGTAGTGTTAACCAGGCAGTGTTCCTCAGGCTCTCCGGAAGCTTGATCCTCCGGCTGATCTGTGCCAAACCCTGAACCACACTGTACCGCAGCCTCCATTTGTCTTCATGCGCTACAAACACAGATATCTGTTTTACTTGTCTTTATAATAGACTGTATAGTAGCCCATCTGGTAGCCCGAAAAAGTATTTGGACAGCCATTTTTTGCTAATAATTTTAGTAGATGTATGAAGTTAACACTGGTGTCCTGCAGTGCAGAGTAACCACAAGTGTAATAATTAACTTAATTTACAGGTGTAACAAAGAAACTTAATTTTATGTGACATTACTTTTCGGAAGCCACTGTATATAAACTTATCACATAGACTTTTATTATATAATTGCCCACTACCTCTAGTTCTGAGTATGATTTTAGTCTTGGGTAGACTTGGCTGCGTCCGAAAGCTTAGGCAGCTGACTTGTTGCCTCGCTTTCTTATCAGGCACAGACTTTGCAGGCAACGTTTACACATGAAGGTACACTATATTGCCAAAAGTATTGGGACACCCCTCCAAATCATTGAATTCAGGTGTTCCAATTACTTCCATGGCCACATGTGTATAAGATCAAGCACCTAGGCACGCAGACTGCTTCTACAAACATTTGTGAAAGAATGGGTTGCTCTCAGGAGCTCAGTGAATTCAAGTGTGGTACCGTGATAGGTCGCCACCTGTGCAATAAGTCCATTTGTGAAATTTCCTCACTACTAAATATTTCCCGGTCAACTGTTAGTGGTATCATAACAAAGTGGAAGCAATTGGGAACAACAGCAACTCAGCCATGAAGTGGTAGACCATGTAAAATCACAGAGCAGGGTCAGCGCATACTGAGGCGTACAGTGCGCAGAAGTTGCCAACTTTCTGCAGAGTCAATAGCTACAGACCTCCAAACTTCGTGTGGCCTTCAGATTAGCTCAAGAACAGTGCATAGAGAGCTTCATGGAATGGGTTTCCATGGCCGAGCAGCTGCATCCAAGCCTTACATCACCAAGTGCAATACAAACCATCGGATGCGATACGCCACCACTGGACTCTAGAGCAGTGGAGACGTGTTCTCTGGAGAGACAAATCACACTTCTCTGTCTGGCAATCTGATGGACAAGTCTGGATTTGGTGGTTGCCAGGAGAACGGCACTTGCCTGAGTGCATTGTGCCAAGTGTAAAGTTTGGTGGAGGGGGATTATGGTGTGGGGTTGTTTTTCAGGGGTTGGGCTTGGCCCCTTATTTCCAGTGAAAGGAACTCTTAATGCTTCAGCATACCAAGACATTTTGGACATTTTCATGCTTGTGGGAGAAGTTTGGGGATGGCCCCTTCCTGTTCCAACATGACTGCGCACCAGTGCACAAAGCAAGGTCCATAAAGACATGGATGAGCGAGTGTGTGGAGGAACTTGACTGGCCTGCACAGAGTCCTGACCTCACCCCAATACAACACCTTTGGGATGAATTAGAGCGGAGACTGCAAGCCAGGCCTTCTCACCAACATCACTGCCTGACCTCACAAATGCACTTCTAGAAGAATGGTCAAAAATTCCCATAAACACACTCCTAAACCTTGTGGAAAGCCTTCCCAGAAGAGTTGAAGCTGTTATAGCTGCAAAGGGTGGGCCAACTCCATATTCAACCCTACGGATTAAGAATGGGGTGTCATTAAAATTCATGTGCACATAAAGGCAGGCGTCCCAAAACTTTTGGCAATATAGTGTACCTCACCAAACTGACTTCAAACCCTTGAGGCAGCGTAAAGGTTTAATGATCTACAACACAATAGAGAGAGCTTTGGTGATAACTAAACAAATATTTAATTACTACAATATCAATTTCTCGTTAGAAAAAAAAGTGGAAAATGTTGGTCTAAACTGTATGTTTACACACAAACTGACCATCAACTTTCAGACGGCATCTTTATTTTTTTAATTAAGCTGTTATGTAATGGAAGGATACATCTATGCTGCCTTCAAAAATCGATCTGATGAAGGTATCTCAGGGGACAGGAAGTGAAGCTAACATTGGATTCGGATGTGCCTTGATGCCTTCCTACCTTGGAATGCAACCTCCGAAAACAGCATTTTTTTAAGCTTTCAGACACAGCCATTACGCATATTTATGTCTAAAGAACTTACATTGTTTTAGCAAAGTTACAAGTCCTCCAGAATGTCTGCACGAAGAATTGATTGACTGCCCAGTGAGGGCTGTTTTCTTAATTTCACCATAGTAGCTGTTCTGGCAAATGTCAATCAAAATGGAGCAGTATATGTGCTCCAACTGCCACGGCCAGGATGCTTTTTGTGATGTAATTTCCTGCATAAACAAAATATAAATAATTAAATAAATGCTTTCACAAAATGAGTATGATTTTGAGTAAACAAAGATAAGAACATTCTGTTTCTGTTCTGTTATTCTCATTCTCCAGATTTGTTACCAGAATCAATGATGCTGTTTATTAAGTCCAATCTTATTCAAAAATATATTAAAATACAATTCATAAATACATCTATATGTGTATCATCTTCTACGGTGAGTATGTTTTTAATTTCTGTTTCTCATTTCTAATTTCACTGCATATTAATATTTGAAAATCAAAATCAAATCATAAAACAGGAAATTATGTCATTATCTTTATCTCAGACACTCTTGTCAGTGACCCACCAACATGTTGTTCTAAACCCGTATTACTTTCTGATTATCACTTTTGTTTGAACCATTCCTTAAAGTCATTCTGTCATCCCTCTGCTTTCTCATGCACCTGAGTGCTCTCTTGTGTTTGGACCATGTGAAGGTTTATAAGGGTCTGAAGGCACAGCATGCTAGATTTGGCAGCCTCTCCCAGAATCATCAGGCCTAACCCACAGTCGACCCTGAGAACAGAGGAGGTAAAAAAGATGTTACTCTGGGATTTTAACCAACAGTTCCATTTATAAGCTGCTTACATAACATAAAAATCTGTGGAAAGTATCTCACAAACACACTTCACGCACCAGTTGTTTTGTTGAAGTTTATCACTCAGCAACATAAGCTGTTTGATCACTTGAGAGAGCTGAATGACACTGTTTTGCACACAGTGATAGCCAAGAAGGCACTGCCTTAAGACCTGGTTAACACCACGCTTCTGTGCTTCCACAGAGAACTGTCAAACAAATAGAGTTTTCAATACAATTGTTCAGCATTCCCTTTCTGATATAATTGACCTAGCCTTCAAACCTGCACTGAAGTGTCTTCGGTAAGTTTGAGACCACAAAGAACCTCCCCGACACGCAGCATGAAGTGAACAGAAAATAACATGTTCGGGAACTCTTGGTAGCGTGTTTCACACTTCAACAGCCCTGTCAACAGATAAAGACAGCTGCAAACTTTATGTGCATTCCACTGATTCTTGCGACATTGGACAAAACATGTCCCAAAATTTTACATTTTGACATTAGCAATATTTCAACTTTGGAATCACCTCAGTCCATGACTCAATACATAATTTAAAAATATATAAATATATCATACATATAACAATTATGGAATCCCATTTTTGCCACCTAAGAAAAAAATCATGCGTTGTAAAATCATAATTATGACATAAACGTCAAAATTATGACATACTAAGTTTGAATTATGAGAAAAAATATCATTACAAAAGTAATGAATGATTTTTTAATATCATAATTTCAACTTTTTATATCATAATTTTTGTCAATTTCTGACTATGAATTAGTATTTCATAATTTTTCGTTTTTATTTCAAAATTCTACCTCATAATTATGACTTAGAATCTCATTTAATCTTTTATGACATCAATAAGGTTTACCAAAGCATGATTTTTTCCCCTTATGTGGTGGAAATGGGCTTCCATACATACTGTATCATATTACGTATGTTAAAAGTACAGTAAGCGATTTCTGAGAAATGCTTCTGAAATTTGATCAGACCGAGCACCAAACACACTTGTAGCCAATCAGCAGTAGGGGCCATATACACTCATGATGGGGGAGGAGAGAAAATGAGCAAGAGGGAGATTTGAAAAGACTGTAGAAAGGTAATACATCGTTAAAAAAGTTGATGTGACTGCAGTGGTTCAAACTTAATGTTGTGATGCGACGAGAATACTATTTGTGCACAAAAACAAAACAAAAAGAACTACTTTTTAGCGCTTCCAGGTTCTACGTCAGAACTGCGGCTCAGTATTGGCTGACCCTCTTCACAGGGACGGATCTACCGGGGTGGCACGGGGTGGCAACTGCCACCCTAAGAAAAAGCCTTGCCACCCCATCTGCCACCCCAAAATTATCAGGTAATAAAATATAAATGTTAGCAGTGTTTCAAGCACTACTACTTTTCAGCAGCGGCGCTTCAATGTGATGACATAAAAAGGCAGCGTATTGCAAAATAATGGCAAGAAAACACGTCTTTCAATAAGCTGCATGACGGTTGCATGCGCACGCAGCGCGTCCAGTGTCAGCTTCATTAACAAATGACTCTTATGAACCGGTTCTTTGGGAGTCAGAAACACAGTGCAGCCAAGTTCACTTACTAATTGTTTTCCATTTGTTCGTTATTCGGAAAATTACTGCTTCTCGGCTAACTCAGAAGTCCTCGAATTTTTGTAATTTTTTGCGAGCTGATTCACCGCCCGCTCCACTTTCATCATGGATAAAGTCCTTTTTGCCATCCGACAAAACGGTAACATGAAATCAACAAGAAGATCCCGATCACAGAAACTAATTAGGTAAGAATCTACATGTATTTTAGCTTATTTCGATTGCTAACACATTATAAGTGATTCGGTTGGCCAGGTTTCCCAAACCATTCGCTCAGTTCTCAAAACAAAGACACATTTCTCAAAACGACTACATTAGGTAGCAAAACAAACCAGTAAAAATCTGAGAGAGAGCTGAATGAATAATTTACAGGGGTTTTAAACTTACACAGTACCAGTACTTTAGATGAGGGAAATTTCACTATGTAGAGTAAACTGTAGCACGCTGTACACCCTCAAACTTGTGATTGTCAACTTTCTTTGTAGCTATACTTTATTTTGCAGAACTGAGAAATGACTGTCTTGTGTCAGAAGACCAATACACTGCTATAGTACCTTTAAAATTTGCCCAAATGTGCAGAGGATGCTGAATTTAGTTTTACTGTAATTGATAGTATACTGTATTGTGGTGCATACCAAGTTAACTACTGCCAGATCAATTTACAATAGTAAAAAAAAAAAAAAAAAAAAAAAATCACTGCTGTATTTTACTGTATGAGCTGCAAAATAATTCCTAAATCCCAGTAACCGGTATTTTTGTTACAGTGTTATATGATCTCAATAGTGTTCACTGGGCAGTGCAGTAGTCTGCATATTTGTTAAGTTTTGTGTGTCATATAATGCCAAAGTTTGATTTGTCAGACGAGAATAAATTTTTGACTAAAACATTTTATTTTGACCTGGAAGTTTAAGGTTTGTACAAGTTGGTGCATAGTTTTGAGATTGTGTTTATAGTTGTAAGAAAATGTCGAATTGCTTCATTTCAACTATATTAAAAGTTTGAAAGACAAATTTATGCTGGCTTGACATAAAGCCAACTTAGTCTTGTTTAAAAAAACATAAATAGTTTGGTCAGTTAAGCCAGAATAGAGATGTTCTGGCTGATTGCTAAAGTGTTGCTAGGTGGTTGCTAGGAGATTCTGGGTGGTTGCTAGGCTCTTGCTGCAATTGCTGGGGTGTTGCTAGAGTATGTAGTTGATAGGGTGTTCTGGGTGAACACAGACATTCCCACCTCTGTTAATAACAGAAACTCATTCAGTATAAACTCGATAGTACAGTTGGCAATACAAGGATGTGCAATGCTAGAGCTATGTAAACAGGTTGAGTGCTGTGTTTGTCTAGTCAATGACACTGACACGGCAAATATGCAAATAAGGACGTCAACCCAAGGTTTAGAAATGAACAGAGTGAAATGTCAGCTTATGAATACCCAGGATTAATTGTTAACCTGGGTAAAGTATAAGCAGTGTGAAACGCCAGGATTCCATTTACCTGGGGTTTACAATGACCCAGGGTTAACTATTTCAAGTGTGAAAAGTCCTTGAGAGATGGCTGAGAGACATTACAAAAGATAAAAGGTCAGAGAAATATTACTGGAAAAAGAAGTGTTACATGGACCCACGTTAATATTAGAAAAGATTTCTAGCACTGAAGAGCACTAAGCGGGAAGCCCTGGTTAGCATTGTTTCTGCTTAAGTGTTATTGTTTGTCTGGAGCTGGTGTGATGCTGGAGAACAAGGTTGCCAGCTTTCCACAACAAAACCTGCCCAATAGGTTGTTTGCACATGACGTCACAGCAGCAGCGCGAATGAGTCTGGAGGCCAGGGACTGATTTTTCTATATAGGAATACTATCAAAAACCCAGAAGGTGTTTATATCGTTTACATAACTTATATCGTTTTTTAACTTTAAAAGTTGTCGCCTTTAATAGAGTTTTGCATCTGCTGATACTGAAATGAATATGGATACCTGCTTACCTCATTTGTTTTTGACTTGGTTAAATATCCACATTCTTCATGGTATCGTTTGAAACCAATGGAGCTACGATCAACTTAGGCTTACGATGCTTTTGGGAAACGCTGCCCTGGTTACCATGAGAACAGTGTCACGTGCTGCTGCTTCAGCCATCATATGGTAGAAAATGCCCAAATAAATGTTTAAAAAGCTGACAGACGTCGATTCAACAACAAAGACAACACTTTCAAAAACACTCAGCTATGTGATTATTTTATTGAGTGATAGGGAGTGGGTTAAATCAGTGACATTATTAGATTTGATATACGGCGTCTTCCCGTCACCTCCTCAACCTGCTTCCCTTAGTTTGTTTTTACACGTATAAGGCAACAATTGTATTACACCGTCCAGTTTTTTTTGTGAACTCCTGTTGCAATTCCTGAATCAGCATAAATGACCTAAAATGGTGACATTTATCACAATCGCGACAGAAAATCAAAAATACTGCCCTTACTTCACTAGCAGAAAGGTATATATATAAACAAACCCAGACTAGAACTGAATGCAGCATGATGGCAGCTTCACATTCTCTATATCTATCTCCTCAATGGCAGGAAAGTCTTTCAATTCAGTAAAAAAGTCGCTCATCTTCATAACATAAAGATCACATCCAACATATATTGTGATTTTCTGTTTATACCTTTCTAAATCAGCACAGAAAGGACTTTTCTCCATCTCTTCCATTCTAATTTTCACTGCTTGCCCTCCACTGGTATTTCGCGCGTCACCAGAACCACGTGATTGCAAACAACCTATTGATTCTCAAAACTAGCCCAATCGCGTTTTTGGTGGGGTTCCCAGGTAAAATTCGCATCCCAGGGGCTAAATATGTTATTTGGTGGTCGCTTCAACCCGCGGATATTAAAAACAACCCGCGGCGCAGCAACAGTGTAAAAGTACCCCAATTCCGCGGGAAAACAGTGGACTTAACATTGCTAGTGGCTAACATCAAACTCTTGCTTGTATATACTCATGTGCTGCATGTTCATTTTTTGTTCTTCCTTGTCCTTCGTTCATCATCTTTGCTTTATTTTTTGCAAACCATTATTTTGCTTCGCTTCAGCTATAATAAAGAGACAATCACTCTTGCATTGCGTGTTTGTGCATTTTGGGGGCGGAACAATGAAAGGAGGGTGTGTTTGTTTGGTTTGATTCAAATATCAACAGTGTTTCTCAGAAATCACTTACTGCACCTTTAACATATAACACATATACCTACTAAATTAAACTTAACATTTATTATTGTTATTACTTAACTGTTTTACCAGAACAATTCAACCAATTCCTTGGTACATTAACTTTTATTATCAAAGAACTTATTATCAAAGAACTTGTATTATTATCTCAGCTTTTATTATCACAGCAAATCTGTGATATAAACATTTTATTGTTTTGCAATAATGATTAAGTTGATACAGTCTCAAACCTTTTAAGCTGTGAAGATAGACTCTGCTTAGCTGATGTCCATTTAAATTACCAGTCAGTTGAAAGATGAACAGCCTCAGAGAGACCAAATAACCAAGCTATAAAAAAAACAAACTGTAAGCAGAACTATATATGGAAAAAAAAAAAAAAAAAAAACATATATAAATAAACACTTATATATGGGTAATTCTGTAACTATACTACAATAAAGAAGGCAAATCCACACGCTGTTTAACTATTTAAACAACACTTTTGATCAATATCTTTGCCAGGGCCATAATTCTGTAGCTACAGGCAGTAAAAAGCCTTTTTATGTATTAGAAAATAACTGAATTAATGTAATGGGGGACATAACGTACTACGATTTTATGGCATTTTATTGTAACTATTTTACCAATAAATTGTTGCCATGTCCCTTGACAATTTTTTTATATTCAAGTCAGTTATAAATATTAAAAATCACTTCAATGAACATATCTTATATATATTTTTTAAGTGTTAGTGAATACATTTTTGTTTATTTTTGAAATACAAGAAGGTGTTCTAAGCATGGAACTTTGTATAAAAAAGTTTCAAAGTTTCAGCAATTACAGAATGACCCATGTTTAGTGATATTCATTGTTGTGTAGTACATACGTGCAGCATCTTCGTCTTATAAGAACTTGGAGGGTCCGACAGAGTTGTGTCAGAGCACAGGAAATAGTGGATTGACTCTGCCAGGTGGAACAGCACAGGGATCTGATCTGCATGAATGGGTGCATGGTCCAATGACACGACCAGGACATCCAGTGAATCTGAAAAAAAAAATCATTGGTGTCATCTGTCATGTTTGTTTTTTCACTAACAAAATGAAGCAAAAAGTACCAAGTTAATATTATGTTTCTGGAAATGTATGTACCATAGTAATCTTTGAAGTACTTTGTAGTGTAACCATGGTATGAGAATATTGTAGTTATTCAGTCGTAGCATGTCATAGCATTGAAGGATTAGTTCACTTTCAAATTAAAATTTCCTGATAATTTACTCACCCCCATGTCAGTTGAAAAGAAATTAAGGTTTTTGATGAAAACTTTCCAGGATTTTTCTCCATATAGTGGACTTCAATGGAGCCCAAACGGTCAAAATTACAGTTTCATTGCAGCTTCAAAGCGTTCTACACGATCCCAGACGAGGAATAAGGGTCTTATCTAGAGAAACCATCGCTCATTTTCTTAAAAATAAAGAAAATAAATAAATAATATAAGTTTTAACAATAAATGCTCATCTTGAACTAGCTCTCTTCTTCTTCTTCTCTATTAGCATTCCGGCAGTGTAGACACTGCTAAGTGTATTACTGCTCTCCACAGGTCAAAGATTGAAGTAAATGTTATATACTTGCACTAGAATATTGTATATGACAAACTTTAACCCGTGGAGAGCAGTAATACACTTAGCAGTGTCTACACTGCCGGAATGCTAATAGAGAAGAAGAAGAGAGCTAGTTCAAGATGAGCATTTATGGTTAAAACGTATAAAGTTTTAAAAATAAAAAATTTGAAAATGAGCAATGGTTTCTGTAGATCTCATCTGGGATCGCTCGCTGTAAACTGTAATTTTGACCTTCAACCGTTTGGGCTCCATTGAAGTCCACTGTATGGAGAAAAATCCTGGAATGTTTTCATCAAAAATCTTAATTTCTTTTCAAACGAAGAAAGAAAGACATGAACATCTTGGACGACATGGTGGTGAGTAAATTATCAGGAAATTTTTATTAGAAAGTGAACTAATCTTTTAACATCTAACACTACATCACATCAACAAATGGTTCTCACTATGAATTCTGTAACTGATTGTAACATGATTCTTTTGTAAAAGAAAATAGATACTGTTCGTCATTGACACACCATTTCTAACTTTTCCATTGCACAAGCTCAGCAGGAGAAGCTGCGTCCAGGCCGCGGGGAGATCAACATGTTTGCCTTCACCAACAGATGTGAATCCAGCACGACGCTGAGGACAAAATGAGAATCACTGGCAGTTGAGTCGAGTGCTTTCATCAATAGAGGTTTGTCTCCACCTTGTGGCTGGAGAGAGTAATGCTCCAATTTCATTACAACTAGTCAGGCGCTAATTTAGACCATTTTAGACCGATTTATGCCATTTAAACCGAGTGAACAATGAAGGAAACAAGTTTAATACCTTGCATCGACTAAGAAACACATCTGCGAGATTTTCATACTTTTCCTGCTCCTTTGAGCCTTGTGCCTGATTGTATTTATCAATGAAGACTTCTGTTGTTTCAAATGGGTTTCTATAAAATAAGAAAATGTCATAATCATTGTCAGTTTAATAATAATAATAAATTGTTAAATTGACGAATAGTTCACTTTGGCGTACGCACTACGCAGCAAAATAATAATATTAGTGATTAATTCGTTTAGATACCTTCTGACACTGGTGGTATTTCTTGCAGTATCACTTTCTTCGGCCCTTTTTCTGAAGCGTTTTTTGAAATCCTCTTGTTGAAACTGAGAAACTATTCCTAAATAATGTTTGATAGGAATTTTGACTATAGGCATGATGCGTTCAGCACAGTCTCGCACAACGCAGAAAGTCCACACTGTATACGGCAGTGACGTCCCTCTTCATGGTTGAAGTGTTGCTATGGCTACCTTGTCAACAACATTTTGCATAACTTACTTAAAATTAATATATATATGCTAACTTTGTAGGAGCCGAATTCATCGCGGTGCCGAATAAAACCGAAAACAATTCGTCACGCAAAAGTTCGTATCGTACGTTAAGTTACCTATAAAAGCCCATTTTCGTCACCTAAAAGAAAATTGCTTTGCAAAGTTAAATCATACGACATTAAAAGTCCTAAGTTAATTATTAGACAATGAGTCATGTCATATTCATGAAATAAAAAGTCGAAATTATGAGTTAAAACGTCGTTGTGACACGAAAAGTCGAATTTTGTTCATAACATTTCTGCCATAATTTTGACTTCTTGTGTCAACTTATGTTATCTAATAATAACTACATAGTATTTCATAATCTCGATTTTTTTTTAATTTAATAATTGGCATAAATGCAATGTATAACTAACATACACGACAACTTATACACGTGGACATTCTAAAGTTCAGAGCGCCGCTGGTGTAGTGGTATCATGCAAGATTCCCATTCTTGCGACCCGGGTTCGATTCCCGGGCGGCGCATCATCTTTTTTTTGTCATAAAATCTTAATATTTCACTGAATTTTACCTAGTCGCTTACTAATATGCTCTTCTAAACAATGCGAATACTGTAAATATATTTGTATTCAATTTACACTGCGGCGGGCAGACGCATTTTCAAAGCTTGTTTTTTGTGCGCTTTGTAGTTCGTACGCGCATGCGCTCATGCATTTCCGGTCCGGTTCCTCCGCCATCTTATGTCGCCTTTCCATTGTTCATAACTGGAGTCAGCCGAGGCGGCATTTCACATTTACTCTCATTATAACAGGTTTGGCAGAGAACAGAGAGGGTAACAACACTGGAAAGAGCAAGACACGGGCGGAACTCGAGATCATCTCAAAATCTACACAAGAGGATTTTCTCTCAGGGTTCGTTGTCTTAATTCGATCGGGAAAATATGATGGACGACGAGCAGCCCAAGACCCTGTACGTATACTGGTATTGTACGCCAACACGTTAGACAGACAACTTCATATCAGATCAAGTTATTCGTGCCATAGCTTTTTAAAAAGTACTTTCTGTTTTCTCATTTCGCTTAAGTCATTTCTAGCTCATACCAGTCTTGAGTGTAATGCTAAGGGAAATACAACCACAAAGCAGACGTGTACATTCTGTGTCCCAAACAAAAGCTCTGATTGCTGGAAAAAAATGATTCACTTTATATTTGGCGCCCAAGGCCGTTGGCCACAGGGCAGTCGTGTGATTTGAAAGCATTTCGTACACCATGTGCTAGTTATTGAGTTAATTTGGATAATTGCAGCAGGCCTGTTGAGGCCACAGCAGGGCCGCTCTCACACACTGCTGTCTGTGTTTGAGTGTGTGAAGTTGCCTTGTACTTACTGAAAGCTCATTGTCGTTACGGAATTGCTAGACAAAGAACCCGTCTAGTGTATTCACTGACGTATTTGTAAAGCTTTACTTGTATAAATGCAGCATGCTTGTACAATTGACACGCAGCCAGTGTGTACATACGGATTATAAATGTAAAAATGTGCATATTTTGGTCATATCTGGCTTTTCGCCCGTCGTATCCGACAGTGTGAGAGCTTTTGTTGCTGGTCGCTCGCTGGTTCTGCGCTCGTGCGTGCTGTTTTGTCATCTCTTTGTTTCAAACCTGTATACACGATAATAAGCAACTCATTGCTGGATGACTAATAAGGTTTTTTAAGGTTAAGTAACGGCCCGCGGGTCCTCATGTCTGCCTAATTCCTTTGTAATGTAGATTAGTTGGATCATTGTAACCCAGGTACTTGAGATGGCACAGATTGCACGCATGGACCCCTGTAATTACTGTATCAAATTATAGATTTATATAAGTGTATCAGATCACTCATTATCATGCCCTTACCCCCTTTTTCAGGTATGTTGGAAACCTGTCTCGGGATGTGACAGAGGCCCTTATTATGCAGCTCTTTGGTCAGATTGGCCCTTGTAAGAGCTGTAAAATGATTGTGGATGTGAGTATATCTTTTGCTTATACAGCATTTAGATAGATGGATATTTTGAATGTATATGTTTAGCATTGATATTTTTTTATTTATTTCTTGCACCAGTAACTTGGTTTTTCATAGGTGTGAATCTTCACTTGCCTCATGGTTCGAATATGATTCAGAGGGTAACAATTCGATTATAAAACTATTCTCGATGCATCTTTCTCCAATCTATTAATACATTGCTATATTAATAACCACAATATAGCTCTTTTTGTTGTTTTATCTTTATTTAAAAAAACTAAGAGGCAAATAAATGTTACAATAAATACAATATAAGAGAGAGAATATTAATCAGTGCTTTACATTTTCATTTGACATATTTAACAGAAGCATTCAAGTAAGAAATAATACAGAAATTGAATTCTCAAATGTATAAATAATCACTATATAGATTTGTTCAGTACAAATAAGTTGATTATTATTAAAGCTACAAAAGTTCAGTCAAGATCAGTGAATGATTCCCTCTTTTGTTGTTTGATTACCATTGACACAGAGAGCAGCAGGTTTATTACTTATTACCACTTGTTTGTGAATACTCGCCAAGACAGATAGTTTGAAATAATTGTGTATCTCGCAATTCAACCGCAATACACTACTAAAGAATATTCACATCAGCATTGTAAAAAAAAAAAAAAATTTACATAGAGTATATATATATATATATATATATGTATATGTGTATATATATATGTGTATATATATATGTGTATATATATATATGTGTATATATATATATGTGTATATATATATGTGTATATATATATATGTGTATATATATATGTGTATATATATGTATATATATATGTGTATATATATGTATATATATATATATATGTATATATATATATATATATGTATATATATGTATGTATATATATGTATATATATATATATATATGTATATATATATATGTATATGTATATATATGTATATGTATATATATATGTATATGTATATGTATATATATGTATATGTATATATATATGTATATGTATATATATGTATATGTATATATATGTATATATATATATATGCATACATGTAGATATATATATATATGTATATGTATATATATGTATATGTATATATATGTATATGTATATATATGTATATGTATATGTATATATATGTATATGTATATATATGTATATGTATATATATGTATATGTATATATATGTATATGTATATATATATGTATATATGTATGTGTATATATATGTATGTGTATATATATGTATGTATATGTATATATATGTATATATGTATATATATATATGTATGTATATATATGTATATATATATATATATATATATATATATATATATATATGTATATGTGTATATGTATATATATATATGTGTATATATATATATATATATATATATATATATATATATATATATATATATATATATATATATATATATATATTTTTTTTTTTTTTTTTTTTTTATAGATTATTGGGTCATTTATCTGCTACCTGTTTTTAAAACTAAATGTGCCATAAAAATTAAGGCTCTCGTTAAATAAGTTGCTGTAGTCTAATCACCTTCATTTCCCGTCAGACGGCAGGTAACGATCCATACTGCTTTGTGGAGTTCTTCGAGCATAGGCACGCAGCGGCCTCACTTGCAGCCATGAATGGGCGTAAAATAATGGGTAAGGTAAGCTATCGTATCTACAGGGTGAGTTGGGCTGGGACGGGAGGGTGGAACAGTTCAAATGATCGTCAAAATTTATGTGAAGTAGAATTCACCACTTGATTCAGAGGTCAACATTGGCCTGTATACTGGATGTGCAATGTGAATTGAGAGGGAGATTTTGACATTTTTCATGCTAACCTGAAGTTTATTTTTTTTTTTACAATTTATTTATTTATTTATTTTTTCATGTTTCAGGCCATATAAATTTCATTACCGTTTACTCAGATTCATAAGATCCAGCTCTGTGGCATGACCTTGACCCATGCTTTTGTATTTCCATTGTTAGATGAAGCGCTTCCTTAAAAAAATATGAATTTTACATATGCTAAAGCACAATGTCAATGATTTACAGTAACAATCATTACCACTTTTTTTATTGTACGCAAGACAACGTTTTGAAAAAAAAGATTAAAACATCACCCACATTCTCTCATCGTCATGTCACCTCTTTTTAATTTTATGCTTAAAGAGGTTATGCCATATGAACTTACTGTTCAAAAGTTTAGGGCATGTAAGATTTTGATGTTTTTGACAGAAGTATCTTATGCTTACCAATGCTGCTTTTGTTAAAAAAAAAAAAAAAATACAGTAAATCAGTCATTTTTAAATATTAGAATTTAAACAATTTGAATATATTTCAAAATGTAATGTACTGTGATGGCAAAGCTGAATTTTCAGCATCGTTACTCTGGTCTTCAGTGTCACATGATCCTTCATAAATCTTTGATATGCTGATTTAGTGCCTGAAAAACATTCCTTATCAGTGTTGAAATCAGTTGTGCGACTGTATATTTTTGTGATAACAATCAATTTTTATAGAAAATTCTAAAGAACAGTATTTAACACCGCAATCTTTTGTATAAGTTTCAGTCTTTAGTGTCACTTTTGATCAATTTGATGCATCTTTGCTGAATAAAGTATTAATTTCTTCCAAAAAAAGTTATTGACTTTTGAGCAGTAGTGTTTATTCGATATTATCCCTTCAAAAATCTAGAATTTTAAGCCACAAGTCTATTTCCACAAGATTATACATTAGAGGCAAATTAAGCATCTAATGCCTATTCAGTACAAAATATTTTATCCTCAACAGGTAATGAAGGACCATTTGAGGAGTAATACAAGTTGGTAATTTCACTTGTTTTGTAAGTCCCTTGTTATTTGGACCTTTTTACTACCAAGATTTTGATATTCAAATAAGTTCTCACTTGGACAGTGAAGTGTGAAATGAGTATCATCAGGTCTCCCTCCTCTCTGCTGTACATTCAGACCTCCATTGTGTTAAAGAGAGTGATTTATTGCCAGATAAGTAGAGAGTAGCGGCTTGAACATGTCTTTATCATTTCTAACCTTTCTTTCAATCTTTTCCTCCCTATACCCCTCTCCTAGGAGGTAAAGGTCAACTGGGCTACATCACCAAGTAGCCAGAAAAAAGACACAAGCAGTGAGTTGCTTTCTATCTCCCTCAAGGCCAGATATCATCTCATTAATAGACCTGGCCCATACATAGACCTGTCACTAATTTAAACCTATTGAATTTCTGAATTATTACAAATGAGGTGTCAATCCAAGTAACTCTTGTCTGGTGTTTTTTTTAGATCACTTCCACGTCTTTGTTGGAGACCTCAGTCCAGAAATTACCACTGATGATATCAGAGCTGCCTTTGCACCCTTTGGAAGGATATCGTAAGTGACATGATGCATTTTGAATAAAGAAAATCCCTTTTTCCACCCCCAATGAATTCAACTTCTTTGAGTCGTTGGGTTTGTTTAAAGGTGCCATAAAATTGAATTTACCTTGGCATAGTTGAATAACAAGAGTGCATAGAAATGACATACAGCGAGTCTCAAACACCATTGTTTCCTCTTTATGTAAAACTCATTTGTTTAAAAGACCTCCGAAGACCAGGCGAATCTCAATATAACACCAACTGTGACACAGTCGGTATCATTAATATGTGCGACCCCAAATTCATGCCAGTTCATGTTCAAGGCATTAGACAAGGCAGTATTAACATCTGGATCTGTGCACAGCTGAATCATCAGACTTAGCTTTAGCCTGTTAGCCACGGAGCATAGCCTCAAACTCATTCAGAATCAAATGTAAACATCCAAATAAATACTATATTTAATCGGGTATGCTGTATGGCGAACACTTTGTATAGATCCATTTTGAGGGTTATATTAGCTGTCTGAACTTTGTTTATGCAATGTATTATAGAGTCACGAGCTTGGGGGCGGAGAGCGTGAGCATTTAAAGGGGCTGCAGCCTGAATCGGTGCAAGTTAATGATGCCCCAAAATAGGCAGTTAAAAAAATGAATAAAAAAAATCTATGGGGTATTTTGAGCTGAAACTTCAGACACATTCAGGGGACACCTTAGACTTATATTACATCTTGTGAAAAAACATTCTATGGCACCTTTTAAACAATTGTACACTAATAAAGCCAGTAACATGTAAGATCATGTAAATGGCTTTAACTCTTTCGCCTTTTATTCAAGAAATATATATGGATAATGTATCATATGAGATGTGTGTAAAGCAGATTTTTGCCTATTACCCCATTTTTGGTTTGGATTTATTACTCAGTTGTGCTATTTTATTAAATATACACGCATCTCATTTGCTTTGTTAGTCTAGTATTTAATCTCATGGAACTGGTCAAACTGTCAGTTTTCTTTTTTTCTTATGAACACTTAAAATGGTTTTCTTTTGAGCAGTTTTTCAATAGCCATTGGTGTTTAGTTTTGCAGATTTATGACATGTGATGACTTTTCCCTCAGTTATGTTTAAAAAAATTAAATCAAGTATTGACTTTTTTTTCCCCCTGTAAAAATAGCACATTGAAACTTTAAATTGCCTCTCTGTACTCAACACTCAACTTTTGCTTTTTTTTTTTTATTTCCTCAGAGATGCACGTGTAGTGAAAGACATGGCGACGGGGAAGTCAAAAGGCTATGGTTTTGTTTCATTCTTCAACAAATGGGTGAGTCACAATCCCAACATCAGGAAATGCAGGTTTTTGATTAGGCGGAACCAGGGTGTGGAACATCTGCATTTGAATGCAAATCCCAGAGGCATCTGTTGTGCTGATGTTCTTGTTGCGCTGGTTGTTGGCAGGATGCAGAGAATGCCATTCAGCAGATGGGAGGTCAGTGGTTGGGCGGCAGGCAGATCAGGACTAATTGGGCTACAAGAAAACCCCCAGCGCCTAAAGCCACCTATGAAAGTGAGTATTCAGATTAATTTGCAGACATCTCCAATCCTTTTCATCAGGAGAAAACTAGCTGCCATCATGAAACCCCTACCTAACTTATGCTAAAAATGCTGGTTCTGTCAAACAAGAAAATATTTTCATTTACTTTAAACTTTGTTCCAACATCTATAGTGCTTTTTTCATTATGGTTACTTAGGCTGTTGAGCTCAAAAGCTGTTTTCACACAAAGCTTTTGCTTAATCTAAGTCATCCGCAAAGTCAAATCTCATATAGTTCTAAAATGGCATGTCAAAACATGTCACTCTGTGTTTAGCGTTAATGATGAGACTTGCAAGAACGTGTTTGTCATTACGTCAATCCTGGTGCAGTGTGTCTTGATACAAGTGTGTAATAGATATCTACAGCAAAATGGATCTTATCTTTGAATGTCTTATCTGAAACTGTTCCAATACTCTGCAGTATTTTCTGCAGTACCGATACACCGGTACCAGCTGCTCGTTCTCGCTTTCTTCTCTCCAACTACGAATTGACACACACCCACCTATTCTCTCTCACTCATCTCATTTGCTCAATTGAATTGTGCTTGTATTGAGCATAATTTTAGTCATTCCGACAGGTTTCTCGCTCACATCAAAAGCATGCGCACCACTGATCTATATAAGTGGTGCTCTCATAAAGCCGCCTCTCAAACAGCTCGCGAGAACCAAATTGACTTTTTTTATTGCTCTAAAAAGGGTCAAATGCATACAAAATTGTCAAAATGCCCGTCTTCCTGAATATTCAGCTTGATACAGTCAGTTTTGGAATGTAAGTAGTTGAGAGAAAATGCATGTTGTGTAACAGTATATTGGCTTTATGCATAAGCTCTTAAAGTGACAGCAGGATAATAAACTTGCTGCAGTTTGTGATGTTAAGAACAAAAGACAAAGAGAAGCTCGCTGCTCTTGACTAAACTTTTGTAACTTTAATTGTAATTAGTTTTGTATACTTTTGATTACTTTAATTTCTTTATTTCTTACCTGAATACTACTGTTAGACTCACTCTTCATTCTGTTATTTATTTGTGCTGTCATTTGCAGCTTATTACATTTTACTTTTGTCTTTTTTTCTGTTTGTAAATGTAGTTCAACGATTCAAATAAAGCCTCCCTGTGCTATTTGTTAGCTACTGCAACAAAATTAACCAAATTATCAAAAAATGAGATGACAAGTTATCTATATGACTGTGGTATCTCAAATGGTATTGAATAACAATATTTTTCAAGGTGTCATATTGAAGTTGGAAATTCCAGTATTGTGACAACACTATGAACTTGAAAAATACAGAGACCTATAAAGGTTAACCAGCTTTTCTTTAATTTCACAGCAAACACCAAGCACTTGTCGTTTGACGAAGTAGTGAACCAGTCCAGCCCCAGCAACTGCACTGTCTATTGTGGTGGAGTCACTACAGGCCTTACAGGTGAGTGTTTGTGCAGTCTGTGTAACCATTTTGAATTCAAGCTAATTCTAATGGAAAATACATTTTATAATGTGCTGCTCTTCTCTTTTTTGCCAAAGAACAACTCATGAGACAGACCTTTTCCCCTTTTGGCCAAATAATGGAAATTCGAGTGTTCCCAGACAAAGGCTACTCGTTTGTGAGGTATGTTTGTTGTTCAAGTGAAATGTGGTGGTTACACATCCTAACTGCAAAGACTGATGTAACACTCTTAATTTCTGTAGGTTCAACTCTCATGAAAGTGCAGCTCACGCGATAGTGTCTGTTAATGGCACATCCCTAGAAGGTCACCTAGTGAAATGTTACTGGGGTAAAGAGACTACGGACATGGTGAGCCCCATGC
The DNA here is from genome assembly GCF_024489055.1 of Chanodichthys erythropterus. NCBI lineage: Eukaryota > Metazoa > Chordata > Actinopteri > Cypriniformes > Xenocyprididae > Chanodichthys > Chanodichthys erythropterus. Next base: position 5,623,250 of record NC_090233.1, on the reverse strand, counting down.
AGCAGGTGCAGGTACCCCAGGTGAGCAGTAGTATGTTTTCATGAAAGTTTAGAAAAGTTCCAGCAAAATATAAAGTGGTAGAGTGGGATTGCTGCTTGCGAAGTACTGTTGCAAACGCAATGACAACAAGTATACGAGTAAAAGTAAATCTGGGGCACATGATTTATGTTCTGTATTTTTCTGATCTTAAAGCAGAACAAAGTTGGTTTCGCAGCACAGCCATACGGCCAGTGGGGACAGTGGTACGGTAACGCACAACAAATTAGTCAGTATGTCCCTAACGGCTGGCAGGTACCTACTTACGGCGTGTACGGACAGGCCTGGAACCAACAGGGCTTCAAGTAAGTCTACAGATCTTCATGCCTCCCTTTAGCTTAATTTTAAAAGGCTTTTACTTGTAGTCTAATTCAGTGGTTTAATTAAAAATAAAAGATGTTACTGGTAAAATGGTAGGTTAGGTATACATGTATGTGTATATTATATAATGAAATAAATAAGAAATTTTTAAACTGTATTAATTTACTTTATGACATAAATGTAAAATTAGCAATTATTTGATTCTGTAATCCTATTATAGTATTTTTCACAAAGAAATTGTAAAAAGCATGCATAGAAAGGAAATACACCATACTAAGTTTGAGAATAAAGTACACAATAAGCAGTGTAATTAGCCTTTCGCCGAGCCCCGCCCCCCTTAGTTACTGTTGCTTTGTCCGACAAGCCGTGGCGCTGTCACTCCACATGCAGTGAAAAATACATCGCGGAACATAGAGGATACTGACCACACATCGACAGACAAGACAGAGCAGGTTACTTATGATATTAAACAAAGTCCCAGCTTTCAAACCGTGTAGTTACTAAAGAAATTCAAACAATAAAAACCGTTTTGTTGCTCTTTAATGTGTCGTGACCATGGTCGTGACAGATTGCTGTAGATCGTCAGCTTAACCGCTCGTAAAAACCGGTCATCTCTTCCTATTAGTCCATGAACATGAGAATGAATGTTGTTTCAAACGCGGAAAGACGTCAATACACACCATTTTTCAAGTTTAACTCCACCGAGGTTAATCTTTTAACTACTGGCTGCTTTGTCGGACAAAATGGCGGATGCGGTGTTCTGATTGGTTAGAACGCTTGTCAATCAAACTCCCGGCGAAAGGTCAATTGGTTACCTTCAAAGTCTCTAAGCACTGGGCATCATATTTTCTCAAATATAGAGCAAGTCATTCTAATTTTACATAGTACACAGTGAATATGACAACGACCAACTGGATATAGCACAGCATAGTTTGAAATCAAGGATTTGGAGTTTGTCGGTTGTGGGTGGACAAATATGAGAGTATTATTGCTGTAGCCTTTCTATTACTAATAATGCTACTTTATATACCGTTTACTTTCTTTCTAACATGTCAAAAAATACCAAACAAGATAACTAATGAAATCGGAGTACATGAGCTTTTGCTTCTCCTTCTCTTGTTAAATCTAATTCAAGAATCACTGATTTCTAAATATAGTGTTTAGGGGCATCTGAAATCGGTCTTACCACACAAGCAGTGTGCAAAAAAAGTGGGCAATCATTCAAATGAGTGCTTTTACAGACACCACCAAGTAAATTGGTGGAAAATGTATGAAGACTCTTTGGTCAACCTTTCCACTCAAGCTATTTTAGTTGCTGGCTCCCTAACCCTTACAGAATGTAGATTTGAGGTTTATAACTGCTGCTTTTGATTGCTTAAGTTTGATGTTCTCTTATGCTTCCGATAAATGTAGATCACATTTATTAACAATGTTTATACAGAGCAGTTTCTGTTTGGTTATTATAACTCTTAAGATGTTAATCCAGCTTGGATAAATGTTTTTAGCATTTTAATTTAGATTAATTATACATGCAGTTCTTGAAACTTCTGGAATCACAAAATAAACTGGCTAATTTAATATCAGTAATCCCATTTTTATCTTAAAGTCTGAAAACATGCAGCTTTGTCGTTTAGAGCAGAAATACATTATCTTTGAATGTTGTGTTGGAAAATGGAGAGCCTTGGAGTCAAAAAGTTTGAACCAATAGTAGTCTAAAGCAGGGCTTTTTATCATTTAGCTACCACAGATTGCAAAATATGATCAATATGAGAGACCTCCATCCTAAAATGAAAAAGACATCTATATAGTTTCTGGTATAAAGACCCAATTGCATGTTGCATGTTGAGTCCCAAGCAGAAGTGATGCAGTGGTCGCTTAAAAAAAAAAAAAAAAATAAATAATAAAAATTTTTTTTGCTCTCTTCTTTCTCACCAACTAACAGCTACTTTGTTTTGTAGTCACTTACAGGCTGGCGCTGGGTGGCCTGGCGTGAGTGCCGTGAGTAACGGAGGCGTAGTGGAGCCTGCGCAGGGAGTCAATGGAACCGTGCTAGCCAACCAGTCCAGCATGGGCACTGCAGGATACCACACACACTGATGGGCCGATGGACAACTCTAGCACTCCACTGCGGCCGCAGCAGGGATCTCTACACACGACCCCCACCCCATTCTCAAAACACCCATCAAGATGCCTGGCCTAGGGAGGGGGGTGTGCCATTTTTTTTTTTTTTTTTTTTTTTTTTTCTCCCCCTGACCCTCCCCACCCTCCAACTGTAATTTTCCTTGTTTGAGACTTTTTGAGGCAGATCTTGCTCATTGTGGGGTCTTGAGTTGCCCTACACTGGGATGAAACCACACATCCTGATACAAACGTATTCAGACACATTAACACACACCCACATAAATCCACAAGTCTTCGGCCTGGTGTCCGACTGACTTATTCGGAGAGGACTATGCCATTTTTAACTCGAAGTACTATAAATGAATAAAATCAACAATAACTGCAACTTTTCCATTTTGCTTTTTTTTGGTTTGTTTAGAGCGATTTCAGCTGCTGATTTTGTAATATATGAAGCTTTGCCTTTTTCTTTTTTTCTTTTTTTTTTTTTTTGGACTTGCCATTTTAAAAGCAAAATTGTTTTGTTGAGAGGAGCGATGACACCAACGAATTGTGTGACATGTCAACGTTTTTTGTGTTTATAAAATGAATAAAATGGATGTCAACTGTTGTATTTTTTTAATTAGACATTCAATTTGTCAAACTAAACCAATTGCAGGGATGACTGCCACATTTTTTTCCTTAAAGGCAGATGAATATTGCACAATATTAATACGTTTTCACAAGAATTTGATGTTACGCAAATTTTAGGTATTTTAAATTGTTTTGCATTCCACTTTTTTTGAGGGCTTACAAGTACAGTATACCATTCTGTATGTAAATAACCAAACTGTGTTTAACTGTTGGGACGCTATATAAAGATAATTCAGATGTTGATTATGGATGCTTGCTTGCTTGCTTTTTTGTAGGTAGATGGGAGGGAGGGAGGAAAGGTGGGTAGGGAATGGGTTTGGGCTTCATCGCATCTATTCTTCGGCATTAGCGGCGCTGTTAAATGCTGGTCCATACGGTTTTAAGGATTCTTCCACAGAACTTTTGGAGAAGAATTTGCTGACTCGCGCTGCAACGAACATTTTGTTAGAATTTCAATTAATTCTGTGTATAAAATTGAAACTTTTTTTAAAAAATGAAGTATTTAGTATCAAGATGAGAAACCTGAATGGATCAGTATTTTGCACTGTTGCCCATTGGAGTTTTAATACACGAGACCAATTGTGTTGCCTTATTTGAGTTGTTTTCATTTGAAGAAACTGATGATCATTAAACATAGGCAGTGCCTACGAATAAATTGAGACCTTGTGTTTTGAGGATTTTTTTAAAAATAATGTTCATCTTATGTGTTCTTGCTTTGTCCCATTAAAATGCAGATGCAAACCAACATTTTTGTCTGCCCTGTTATGTTGTCTTTGAGCTGGGTTGTCTTACTCTACCTTGTGTACGTTTACTAGTTTAGGCAAAATTGTTGGTTGTGGTAGAAATTGACATGATTAAATATTGATAGAAATCATTACCACACAAGTAATGTTTTATTTTTATTTGTGTTTAGGTTATAGTTATATGTAGTCATGCAAGATACAGTATATATATGTATGTTTTTAATATGGAATATATGGGCAAAGGTAAAACAAAATCTGTTCATGATGGTATCTGATTCTGATTCTACCTGTAGCAAAAATAAAGGAATAAAAAGTTTCATAATATTAAAAAATTAAAAAAATATATAAGAGCTAGTATAATTATTATACATAACTACTGCAGAAAGAAAATAATCAACGAGCCATCGAAACTGAAGAATTATATTTGCAAAATGTTAATGAGTTTAGAGTTGCTACTGACTTCAGTTTCCAGTATGCTTTTGATTGGTCACCCTATGGCCAATCGGAAAGCTCGTTACAGCCGCAGCAGAGAGTCTGTATGTAAGGAGGAATGGCGACGGTTGCTGAAGCTCAGAAGTGAGATCCTCCGTGGAATCTGACCACTGAGCGCCTGGAAAGCGCCGCTGTAGAGGTTGGCCCATCTCCCATCATCATTTACTTCATTTCATTCATTCACTGTCACACAGCTTATGTTAAACTCGATGTCATTTCAATGCTTTGTTAATCTATACTGTACTACTGTTTAACTGCAGCAACATGTCAATGACATTTTAATGCCATGTGCGCAAATATACTCTGGAGTATTGGGGAAGAATTTGAAGGAATGTTTAATGTGTTTATGTCTTTGTTATTTAATTTTTTTAAGTGTGTATTAAAACTACTCAAATATTCTATTCTACTAAGACCTACCTGATGAGGGTTCATCATTTAATCAGTTTTAATCAGTTTAATTTATTCTCATTCATCATAGGCTTAAAGAGTTATTTTCTTAGAATAGATTAACCAAATAAAGTACCACGGTTTTTCGTACCGTGGCAATACTACAGGTTTTTAGATGTGCCATGCCATCACCAGGGTTTTTTGAACATGTACAGTGGCATTTTCTCCATGAAAATACCATGGTATTTGATGTTTGATTTAAATGGTCATGGTACTGAACGGCTACCAGGATTTCTAGCCTTTGATCAGTAGGTCTACTGTTGCAATCAAAAAATTGTCCCCATATGTATTTTGTAAATTGTTATGTGAATTGTCTTTATGTACAGTATAGGGTCATTCACAAGCTGCATGCGAATGAAATGCTGCTTCATTGCCAAAAAACGATATATAAGACATTTGCAAATTTTGTTTCAAACAATGGATTGTAGGTAAACATTCACCTCATCCAGCGCTCTTTTTGCTTACTGTCTTATAAAGTATCCTGTTACTATTTTAGATGTGAGAAACCACTACAAATTATTTGGTTTGTGAGTGAACTGTCCAAATGAATCAAACTGAATCACAAACAATGTCAGAGCTTTTTTACATGGAATAATATGGTAATCTCCACTGTCAGAAAATTATTTATCAGTAATATTTTACTGGGACAGCAATTATTTAATTGGGGTTTGTGCTCCAGTAAAAAGGGTCTAACGATTCCACTGGATTGTACTTTAGTGGCACTCCAGTTCTTAAACAGTATTTTGCTTTGGGCTCCTCCCAATTTCATGAAAAATAAAATTGTCCTGTATCACTCTCGGTTCCAGTGTATGTGCTAACAATGGATGGACCTCTAGTAAATTCTGGAATACCACTGGCGACACAAACGGTGGTTTCTCCTGTTACTCAAACCTCTGGTAACTTAAGCGGGAATCCTCGGGACAAGCGGAAGACTCCTGCGTTTTTGTCCAACTTGGGCAAGGCTACCTTAAGAGGCATCCGCAAATGCCCTCAGTGCGGTGTTTACAATGGCACCCGCGGTCTCAGCTGCAAGAACAAGGCGTGTGGAACAATCTTCAGGGATGGGGACAATGTGACGGGACGTTTGAAGAAAGGGGTGTCGGAAGTGGTTCGAGTTGTGACGGACAGTGGAGGTGGCAGAGTTGGAGGACCACAGGTGTTCTCTGTGCGTCAGCGGGGACGTGGCTCCGAACAGCGTGGCTTTGTTGAGTTAGTTCTCACGGATACAGCCATTACTACCGCAGATGGAACCTTGCTGACCCGTGTCAACCTCGGTCGCTGTTACATGCCCTCTTGCCAACAGAACGAAAGCGAGTTGACAGTTGAAAGTTCCCATCAGCAAGTGTCGCAACCATCAAAAAGTCCCTGTACACATGTGAAGCAAGCAATGGAGTGTCAGACCCAAGCAACACCTCTGCCACTCAAGAGCTCTGTGCTGGAGGCCCTGGTGACCACTTCTCAGGCCAAGGAAGAGTTATGGAGGCTGGCTACAGAGACAACGGGACCCTTAGTGCAGAGGGTCTCCAAAAGTACCCTAATAATAAAATGCCAGCCAGGTGAAGCCCACCCTCTGGGACTGCTGCATTTGACGGTAGGCCCGTCTAGTGTTAAAGAGAAGAATGAGGGTGCTGCTCCCTTTCGCTGTGCATGCTACGCACCCAATGCCAAGGGGGATTTGGGGGTGAGAAGTGGGGGTCACCCTAATGTCAAAGAACGAGAAAATTCCCATGAGCACAGTTTACCTGAACGTTGCCTGCACTTCTATGCCTGCGTTTGTGCCTTCACGAGTGATGAGAAGCTTGCCACTGAGTTTTCAGCTTTCCTCAACTACAACATGAATGGTAAGTCAAACATTTAGCTCAGGTGTGTCCAATCCTGCTCCCGTAGGGCCAATTTCCTGAAAGAGTTTAGCTCCAACCTGCTCCAACACACTTGCCTGGAAGTTTCTAGTAATTCAAAAATCTTGGGTACATCTCAGCTCCCTAGTAGTCAGGCCACTGATCAGGGAATCATCCATTTCAAGAGCTATTTCACTTACAATATCCTTATAATGCACTGGAACGTTTGCTCCCTAGAAAATCCCACAATGCACTTACAGGAAATTACATCACATTTTCTGAAGGGTGAAACAAATTACACAAACCACTTCAGTTTGGGTCTGACCTCCCTAAAGAAGGCTTGATCCCCCCCTGAAGGACATCAAAATAGGTTCCTAGAAAGTAGCCTTATAATATGTACTTGTAATATGAAGCTTTACTTGTGTATAAAGATAGATTACCATACGACTGACTGATTTAAAATTTTAATTTTGGCTGCCCCTGAAATGAGGCATAACACTTAGCAGGTAAATATGGTAGAATACCCCGCTCATTCAAATATGTGCATTTATTGAATGAATGGAGCAAGAGCATAACATAAGTTTCTAAAATGCATGCACAATGCATATTGAATTCTAAAGTTTACTTTTATTAAATGCTGTTTAACTGAATATATTAAACAAGCTGTTTGCTGAAATTTTAACAACATTAACAACGATGAATAATAACGCTCGGTTTATATGTCCGTCAGATGCGCATGAAAATTGCATTAGTTTCTATAGTAACAGTTTAGGCGCATTTTATAGAATCATAATTGGTCCACTTCATTTTTATTAAATAAAATAAAGTTATGTAAATCATTAAGAACTAACACAATCTAACTATTAACGAGTATATTCATGAAACATTAACTATGATGGACAAATATGTGAAAAAGTTATTCATTACTTCATGATAACTAATTTAGAATGTAATACATGTTACATGTGCAAATGGCAATATATACAACTTTGTTGTAAAGAATTATACTACACCCCCAACCCCCTGAAAATCCCTGAAATAGAGCCACCAGTGTCCCATTGTCTAGTGAGCCAGGGTTCTTACAGTAACCTAATTTGTGTACACAGTATACTGATTTATAACCTAGGAAGCTGATTGACATGCACCCCTTGATTCAGGTGGGTTTGAGTAGGATTTCACCTCCACTCTGCAGGCCCTCCAGGAGCAGGATTGGACACCCCTGATTTAGCTTGTCTGCAACCGTCATCCCCATAAGCTCTTTTCTGAAAAACCTAATGCAGTTGTTCTGACTGGTAACCCACCACTCTGTACATGTCTCTCTTATCTCTAACACACATAATCATCAGATCATCAGCTCATTAGGAGAGATTTCCATGAACTGAAATGATTGTGACAAATAAGACAGATAAGACACTGTGCAGAGCGGTGGGTCGCCAGGACTTTCAGGACTTTCCTCCTTTCTGTCTAAGGCAGGGGTGGCCTCTGGCCCTTGAGATTGATTTTCCTGTGGAATTCAGCTCCAACCCTGATAAAACTCACCTGCCTGTAGCTTTCTAGTAATTAGGCTTGTTCGAGATGCATCTGTGCTGCGCAGAATGATCGACGTATAAATCAAAGTACTGCAAGAGCAATTTAAAAGCATAAGGAGTCTTACGCTCTCCAAACGCACTCACTGTACTTTGATGTCATACGCCGATCAGACTGCGCAGTACCGATGCATCTCGAACAAGCCTCTTCTGACAACCTTGATTAGCTTGTTCAGGTGTGATTGGGGTTGGAGCTAAACTATGCAGGAAAGTGGATCTCAAGGGCCAGAGTCACCCACCCCTGCTCTAAGGCAGATTTAACCAACCCTGCTCCTGGAGGACTACTGTCCTGCAGAGTTAAATTCCAACCCTAATCAAGCACACCTAAACCAGCTAATCCGTGATTACTTCATGATTACTTAAAAAACATTCAGCAGGCTTGAAACTGAAGTCTGCAGGAAGGTAGTCTTCCAGGAGCATGGTCGGCTATGCCTGCTCTAAGATTGCATCCTAAACCAGATTCCAAAACCGTTAGATTTGGAAAGCTCCACATAGGAAGCAAATTGTACAACACAAATATACTGGGATAATTTTCATTTTTAGGTGAACTATCCCTTTAAGTGAAGTGCACAGGAGGCTTGACTGTGTTGTTTCCAATAGATTTTGCTGTTACTGTGATGCTCAGCTAACAACAATAATGTATACACCAATATACAGTAGACAAATATTTGGTCAGACTTATACTTTTTAAATAAGTCTGAACTTTTTTATTGATACTTCTTGGTACTGAATAAAATAAATTAATAAATACACTGCTCAAAAAAATTAAAAGAACACTTTGATCACTCAGATCTCAATGGTGAAAAATATCATGCTGGATATCTATACTGATATGGACTGAGTAATGTGTAAGGAATGAAAGGATGTCACATCGTTTGATGGAAATGAAAATTATCAATCTACAGAGGACTGATTTCAAAGACACCCCAAAAATCAAAGTGAAAAAATTATGCAGCAGGCTAGTCCATTTTAGTGGTTAGTGTTCTATTGAATTTAGGTCAGGCTAGCGTAGGGGCCATTCATTGGTGTCAATTCCTTCATCGTCCAGGAATTGCCTGCACACTCTCACCACATGAGGCCGGCATTGTTGTGCACCAGGAGGAACCCAGGACACACTGCACCAGCATAGGGTCTGACAGTGAGTCCAAGGATCTCATCGTAATAGGATGAGCGGTCAGGGTGCCATTGTCTAGCCTGTAGAGGTCTGTGCATTCCTCTATGGATATGCCTCCCCAGACCATCACTGACCCACCACCAAACCGGTCATGCTGAACAATGTTACAGGCAGCATAACGTTCTCCACAGCTTCTGCAGACCCTTTTACGTCTGTCATGAACCTGCTCTCATCTGTGAATAGTACAGGGTGCCAGTGGCGGACCTTCCAATTCTTGTGTTCAGTGGCAAATGCCAATCGAGCTCCACAGTGCCAGGCAGTGAGCACAGGGCCCACTAGAGGATGTCAGGCCCTCAGGCCACCCTCATGAAGTCTGTTTCTGATTGTTTGGTCAGAGACATTCACACCAGTGGCCTGCTGGAGGTAATTTTGTAGGGCTCTGGCAGTGCTCATCCTGTTCCTCCTTGCACGAAGGAGCAGGTACCGGTCTTGCTGATGGGTTAAGGACCTTCTAGGGCCCTGCCCAGCTCTCCTAGAGTAACTGTGTGTCTCCTGGAATCTCCTCCATGCTCTTGAGACTGTGCTGGGAGACACAGCAAAACTTCTAGCAATAGCACATATCGATGTGCCATCCTGGAGGAGTTGGACTGCCTGTGCAGCCTCTGTAGGGTCAAGGTATCGCCTCATGCTACCAGTGCTGTACACTGACCCTAGCCAAACTGCAAAACTAGTGAAAAACAGTCGGGAAAAAAATGTCAGTGGCGTCCACTGGTAAAACCATTCCTGTTTTGGGGGTCGTCTCTAGTGCACCTGTGGTTAAAGGTCCCGTTCTTTGTGATCCCATGTTTCAAACCTTAGTTAGTGTGTAATGTTGTTGTTAGAGTATAAATAAAATCTGTAAAATTTTAAAGCTCAAAGTTCAATGCCAAGCGAGATATTTTATTTAACAGAAGTCGCCTACATCGAACGGCCAGTTTGGACTACATCCCTCTACTTCCTTCTTTAATGACATCACTAAAACAGTTTTTTGACTAACCTCCACCCACAGGAATACACAAGAGTTGCGTTTGTAGAGTGTGTTTTTCGCCATGTCGTCGAAACGCTGTTATTTTCATCCCACAGTCCAATCACCGGGTCTGATTCCGGCTCAAATTGATAGGGTAAAATTAAAGACATGTTTACAATAACACTGAGCGCATGCATCTCCACGTTATGGTAAGAGGCGTGACCTTTCCGGGCAGGGTGCGCTCAGAACTGTCGAATCACAACACCGGAACCGCTGGCACAATCAGAACTCGTTACATATTTCTGAAGGAGGGACTTCATAGAACAAGGAAGTCATCAGCCCGTTTTTATGACGGTGGAAACAGCGGTATACAGATAAGTAAATGATGTGAAAAATGCGGTGTTTTTTTACACGCTAAACATGAACACATGTTATATTGCACACTATAAACACAATCAAAGCTTCAAAAAAACACGAAAAACGGGACCTTTAATTTCATTAACACCAAAGCAGCTAAAACTGATTAACAACCCCCCCTGCTACTTAACTGACCAGATCAATATCCCAGAACTGACTTGATGCTATTCTCTCATTAAAAAGTGTTCCATTCATTTTTTGAGCAGTGTATATTAATTTCCTCTACTCATTTTTTAAATACATTTTTTTTTTTGTTGCACAAAGCTTATCGCAGTCAATTCTGGAATTGCCTTCTCCATAAAGGATACAAGCAATGCTTCTTTAGTTTTTGACAAAATTGGCTATCTTAGAAGAGAGTATACTATTCCTGCCAGCATTTGTGTCTACAGCACATCTGTGATGACTAACAGTGGTGTCTATTTATATAGTTAGGTTTGGAACAGGTCTATATATAGTGCATTGAGTGTTTTTCTATGCATCAGAGATGACTGTCAGAATTGTGTATGTCCAGGACTGCAGGAGAGGGCAGATCCCACAGCACTTGGTATATCTCAGCAGCACATAGAGCCCTCCATCTCTCATCGTTCCAAGAGACTCAAATTTGTTGAGTCGTCTACGGGTAAGTTAAAGCTCATGGACAGACCCCACAAGAAAGTGTGACCTCTGACCGGCCATCAACACCCTTACTATACAAATATCCACAGATAGTCTCGGGACCACTGTTGCCAACTACTTTCAGTGTAAAGTAGGTTAAATCTGTTTGAAAATGGCTAAATATCATTAGATGACATCTTAATTTTTCTTATAACCTCTGCCTGAATAACAAACCACAAGAAGGATATTCCATTTTCAGTCAGTAGGTGCGTTTACATGGAGCATTGTAATTGGTTTAAAAGTCCAATCCGAATGAAAATGCTCCATATAAACACCTCAATTGGAATAAAAACGCCCAAACCGAATGAAATTGTAATCGGTTTGAGAGAGGTGAGATAAACCTTTCTATAAACGTGAACTATATGTGAACAGCCCCAAGAGCAACACTTTACATAAAATAGCACACATAAGAAATAATGGAACTCCATGTTGACAGGAATAAAAGGCGGCAAACAAGACGTAGGCTAATGTGCGCATGTCACAAAGTCATTCCGATTGAAATCGCCGGCACATGTAAACACCTTATGGGATTAGATGATGTCTCATGTAAACAGTCCACCGAATCTTTCAATTGGAATGATTTTAATCAGAATGACAAAAAACTGTACATGTAAACGTGGCTAGTGATGATTAAGCCAAATATAAAGTAGCTAGAGTTTGTTTAAAAAGCCACTAGATATGTTAGCATGCTAGGTGCTTTTTTACAAAAGGGTGTTCAACTAGTCTAGAATGGAAAAATATATTAAACTAAGATAAGAGTGCTACATACTTACTGTACATCAACTACATAAAATTCGCCAAAATATTTAATAAAGAGACACATAAGAAAGCAGGTAATTTTGTGAATGATGAATGTTCTAATTTTGTGGAAATCTCTGATTTCTGTTGGCTCAGATTCTTTGTGGGCTTGAATATGGGGCTCAAAATGAATCCTTCCTGGAGCCTATTCTTTTCCACCCACTGAAATCTGTTGTTGATGTCTAAATGCTGCTGTTATGTTCTGCAGTTACTGACCACCTCCTCTGTAATCTGTTTTCCTCTTTTATTCTTCGGCTTTCTGGACCTGTCACTGTTTCACACAGCTTCCACTGTGTCCTCTGCATCTGTTCTGGCTGTCAAAGACACTTCTGCTCCCACCCTAAACCAGCGCAAACCCACTCACAGAAAACACTCCAGTTCTACTGGAATTAAGAACCCAGGTGCTCCAAATATTTTCATCTTCCCATACACAGTTTTGCTTTTCTTTTTCTTTGACTTTATTTCTTCTTTTCCAGCACTCTGGCTCTTATTGTTATCTAGCATTATTACAGATACAAAACATTTGTTGGTTGGCTTTGAGAGATTTATAATCACATTACACCTTTAGATTTGAAAATATAAATGACGTACACATGGCTTTCATTTTCATTGTTTGCTGTTTTTGATGTGTGTTATGTCATCGGGTGAATTAAACAGGAAGCAGCCAGCCGGTAGATGAGGCGCATGTGTCATTGGGTTTCCAGCAGTGGTTGGCCAGTGTTACCGAGAGGATCCATCAGACGATGCACTTCCAGTTTGATGGTGAGAAAATATTAGGGTGACTCTTACAAAGCCTGTCAAGAACATGTCTGGGTTATCATTCACCTCAAAATCGAGAAGAAAATACAAAACAAAACGGTTTAGTCCATACGTGTCATGTCGCAGATGGCATATTTACGAGTTAAACTCACAAGGATGCTATCACTAAGTTGCAATTATGAGTGAGAGACTCAGGATTTTCTTTAAGTCTGAGTTTTCAAGTCAGGGTGTGTCCGTGAGAAAACATGTTGACTAATTACATTCTAGCATCTTTCTCCATCCAGCATCCAGTCTCTAAAAGAGGTCATTCTTGAAGAATGAAAAAAGATAGATGTTGCAAAATGTCGTGAAGACTTGGTGCTGTCATTAAAAATCATGGAGGCCATACAAATTACTAGATGGAGTATTTTTGTTGTGGGGTGTACTCATTTTTGCATCACCCTAATCTGAGTAAAACTGAAAAATGTGTAATCTAAGTTATATTATTAACCTTACTTTCATGTTATAAGTTAAACACATGTTATATTAAACTTAGTCTTGTCAACATTTTGGAAATTGTTTTTGTGTTCATTGAGATATTGTTTAAAATGTTACTTTTCAAAGGGGTGTACTCATTTATGCTGAGCACTGTATGTGAGGATTATTCAATTCAATTTGATGAAATTTTACTATTAATTGAAATGCACAAATCTTGAAAAAAAGCCTAAATTTTTTGGAGTGTAGTAAGGCAACAGTAACTCTTATAAACACTCGTTACAGTCGAGGTCTGCAGAAGAGCATATCTGAAAGCACAACACGTCAAACCTTGAAGCAGCAGAAGACACACCGGTACCACTTCTGTCAGCTAAGAACAGGAAACTGTGGCTACAATTCACACGGCTCCCCAAAAGAAGATTGGAAAAATGTTTATTGAACATGACAATGAGCTCACTGTATTCAAATGGCCTCCACAGTCACCGGATCTCAATTCAGTAGAGCACCATTGGGATGTAGTGGAATGGGAAATTTGCATCATAGATGTGCAGCTGACAATTCTGCAGCAACTGCATGATGCTGTCATGTCAGTATGGACCAAAATCTCTAAGGAATGTTTCCAGCACCTTGTTGAATCTATGCCACAAAAAATTAAGGCAGTTCTGAAGGCAAAATGGGGGTGTATCTAATAAAATGGCCAGTGAGTGTATTTTTCTGTTGATTTTGGAATAAATCATGACCAGACACATTCTTGACAGGCTTTGTGTGATTTATCAGAGTGTTTTCCGATTTTCAAGCATTTCTACTTTTGTATCAGATATTCAGATTACAATGTTGAGTTGACACTGAAGTTGAAGTTTGATGTGAACAGGCAAGCCGGAGCCATTGGTGTTCCACATCCCTCAGGCTTTCTTCAATGCCCTACAGCAGCGTTTATCATTGGGCTCAAAAAAGAGAAGACTGCCCAACTATACCACCAGTGAGTATAATATGCGTAGCCACTGATCATGTGCTAACAATCTAATTCTAATTATAAATCTTGTTATACCTTGTTTTAATATTTTGTCATTTCTGTGTTTTTAGCATTTGTGCGTAATGACGCTTTGCCTCTGGGCTCTTTCTCTAAATACACCTGGCACATTACCAACCTGATGCACGTGAAACGAATCTTTGATACACCAGAGGTGTGTACTCGTTTTCTGCATTTTCAGATCCTCACTAATGGCCATAGCATCTGTGGGCAGTCTCTAAATGAGGGCACTCTGTTTGAACAGTTACCACTGGAACTCACTCGGAGTTTTGTGAAGAACAGTGATGGCTCCTATTCAATGTACCGCTGCCGGGAGACCCCTCCTGATCCTGGACCAGAAACCTACCACCATTCTCGCACCAATAAGCCTCTGGCCATTAGACCACTGGAGCTACGCACCTTTCTCAGAGTGGGTAAGTGGGTGTGTTCACTTAGGGACCGTTTACACAACACCGTTTTCAAAAAAAAAAAAACGGGTTTCAAAGTGCAAATTTTTACCGTTATCGTCTCTGTGTAAACTAAAAAAAAGCAAATTTGTGAAAACAGTGACGTCATGCGCATTATGCGTTCAGTCTATAGGCGTATAGTGTTTCTTTACAAAGTGACATCGCCAAATACTGGCCTGGCATGAATAATACAGCATTTTTAGTCATTTTCATGAATTTTGTATGTACAGGTGCTGGTCATATAATTAGAATATCGTGAAAAAGTTCATTTTTTTTATTGTAAATTATTTTTAAAAATGAAACTTTCATATATTCTAGATTCTCTACATGTAAAGTAAAACATTTCAAACGTTTTTTTTTTTTTTTTTTTTTTTTTTTATTTTGATGATGAGCGTACAGCTCATGAAAGTCCAAAATATTAGAATATTTCCTAAGATCAATCAAAAAATGGATTTGCATAACAGAAAAGTTCAAGTTCTTTAAAGTATGTTCATTTGTACACTTAATACTTGGTCGGCAGCAAATGACTTGCTCCTAGCACAAATTACAGCATCAGTGAAGTGTGGCATGGAAGTGATCAGCCTGTAGCACTGCTGAGGCACTATTGAGCCTTCAGATCATCTGTATATTGATGGATCGACTGTTTCTCATCTTTCTCTTGAAAATATCCCATAGATTCAGGTCAGGCATGTTGGCTGGCCAATAAAACACAGTAATATCATGGTCAGCAAACCACTTGGAAGTGGTTTTTGCACTGTGGGCAGGTGCTAAAGTCCTGCTGGAAAAGGAAATCAGCATCTCCATAAAGCTTGTCAGCAGATGGAAGCCTAAAGTGCTCCAAAATCTCCTGGAAGATGGCTGCATTGACTTTGCACTTGATAAAACACAATGGACCAACACCAGCAGATGTCACGGCCCCCCAATCATTACTAACTTCAGAAACTTCCCACTAGACTTCAAGCAGCTTGGATTCTGTGCCTCTCCAGTCTTCCTTCAGACTCTGGGACCATGATTTCAACATGAAATGCAAAATTTACTTTTATCTGAATAGAGGACTTTCGACCACTGTTCACTGTCCAGTTCTTTTTCTCCTTAGCCCAGGTAAGATGCTTCTGACGTTGTTTCTGTTTCAGAAGTGGCTTGGTAGTCCTTTTCCTGAAGATGTGTGAGTGTGGTGACTTTTGATGCGCTGACTCCGGCTTCATTTGACTCATTGTGAAGCTCTCCCAAGTGTCTGAATCAGCTTTACTTGACAGTATTCTCAAGCTTGTGGTCATCCCTGTTGCTTGTGCTCCTTTGCCTACCCAATTTCTTCCTTCTAGTCAACTTTGCATTTAATATGCTTTGATACATCACTCTGTAAACAGCCACCACATTCAGTAATGACCTTCTGTGACTTACTCTCTTTGTGGAGGGTGTCAATGATTGTCTCCTGGACCATCATTCCCTATTAGTGTGGTTTCAAAGAACAAGAGATACCCAGAATTTATACTGTAGGGATGGTCATTTAATGAAACTCAAATGTAAATATTCTAATATTTTGAGATATTGGATTTTGGACTTTCATGAGCTGTATGCACTAATCAACAAATAAAAAAAAAAAAAAAAAAAAAAAAGAAATGTTTTATTTTACATGTAGGGAATCTAGTATAAATGAAAGTTTCTTTTTTAAAAGTAATTTACAATAAAAAATTAACTTTTTCACAATATTCTAATTATATGACCAGCACCTGTATATGTCCATTTAATAGGGCTGGGACAATACATCGAATCTCAATTTGCGAGAATCTGGAGTAATTCTAATATTTTCCAATGAATCGTGATTCTCTCTCGAATCGATTTTGAGCTTAGTTTTTAACAGAATATGGCACTACTATACGTGCTTTAGAAACACTTGTACACTGACTGCTTCCAGTTCCTTTACACACACCACTTAAGCCTAAAATAATCATTCATAAAGTTCGAAAAGGTTGAAGCGAATTACAAATCTCACGTCATAAAAGCATTCTGAGCCGAGGTGCAAGTATATTGAACACCTTACATGACAGCCGAACGCATGAGCGCTGTCCGGCAGTCTTCTTCGTGAGCATTTGAGAGTGCGCGGTTAAAAACTAGCCTAGAGCACCATCTGCTCCTCAGAATTGAATGCTACAATGAGACAATCTTATTAAGTCTGCATTGCTACATCACACATGTTCCCTCCCCCATGGTCACTGCACAAAATTCTATTAACTTAATTTCGGAAAAATACTTTGTATCAAAAATCATTATATTAACTGGCTTTCTATTAATGCAGTACAGTAAATGACATTCATCTGTGGTCTCACAGTGGTTTTACATTATGGGCAGTTTAGTGTTAAATGATTAATGTACACCAAAACAAATGATCAAATTTTCAAACTCATTTTCCATCAGTATTTTTTTCGTTAATTGGAATGTGTGCAAAGGATTGTGGGTGATTGAAGGATTGAGCTAAATGGAGGCGGCGAAATGAAGGCTGCCTTCCAAGGATTCTTCAGCAGCACTTGATGACGTGGCAGCCAAGATATATGCATTCTTACTTGGACACAGCCTTCTGTTTGAGAATGAGAAGCACCCTCTGTGTGCATGCTTTGGTCTGTGCCCAAAGAAAACGGAATGCGAGTACAGAATTGAGTTCTCTTTCGCGTCTTATCATGCTTGAAGTGAATTTTTTATGCAAAGTGTCCGAAAAGCATTTTCTCCCACAAAATCTGGAGCTAAAGTGAACATCGCATCAATTTGGAAATCGATTATTTGGCGTGGGCCAAGCTCCTAATTGGATGGGCCAGCCCCACCCCGTGGAGCGGGCCTCGGGATAATTGTCATCATTCAATGTATTCTACTTTACTGTATGACTAAAACACTGTGGTATCGTCTCTCAGGAACATGTGCTGCTGAGCAGACCGAGCCAGTGCCCTTTGTGATCGAATGGATTCCAGACATCCTTCCGCACTCACAGGTGGGAGAACTGAGGATCCGGTTTGAGTACGGCCATCAGCTAGGTAGTAAACCGGAGCACTGCAAGAGCTCTGCTGGGACAGAGAGGACTGAACAAACAGTAGCAGATGCCATCCCACAATGAAGAACCACTGTAGAAGACTCAAGACCCTGGGTCATGAAATTCTCAACTTCTCAAAGGTGCTACTCAGAAAAAATGTTAATTGTCAGAAACTGTTCAAAGGTCGCATTACAGCACGGGGCATACAGATGTAAAATATTTAAATAAGTGTACAACAAAATAACTCAGTGTTAACATGATTTGAGCATTACAATAATAACCCATGTTCAAGATTTCCACGTTTCCTAATAATGGAATTTCAGCACAACCTTTTTACGATCACACTCTTCATACTGCAGAAACCGGGTTGTTTAGTTGGACTGGACTGTACAAATGACAAGTGATAAGGTCCTGTTTTCAGTAATCATGTACATTTGATAGCTTTTAGGGTTTATATAAAAGCAGAGAAACTAGATAATTATTGAGACAATGCATTCACTAATGAACAAAATCATATAGATTAAAAGCCTTATGTTTTCCTGGTAATGCATAATTTTGTTACACTTGATAGCGTTTATGCATTTTAAGTTTGTCTTAATTGTCCAGATACTTATTTACAACAAACACTGTACATTGACTACATCAGAATGGTAAACCAGCAAAACAAATTCCGTTTTATCTGTTCTATTACTATTCCTAGGTCTTTAATTCTTTTATTTTTCCATTTTTGGCAAATGGGTATGGTAGTCATTCATTACTACATCTGATATTATTACCGTCTGTGAATTCCAACATCTGCACTATCTGAACATTTATGCCTGTTTACTCCCTAAAATAATAAGTTTGATGGGTTTTACAGTTGTTATTTACATTGGCCAAATGTTTTTATTTTTACTCAAACAACTGACATAACCTGATGATTGTAATTTCCAGGCTGGTTTGGCATAGTGGCTGAAACTCAGGACTGGTAACAGAAAGATTGCTGGCTGCATGCAGTTTCTGTATGCATTTGCAAATGACTTCAAATCCAACTGTTGACATTTGCAAAATTGTGCAGTATACAGCAGAGAATACTGAATTGTGTACTGAATCTTACAACGCAGTGCACGACTCACTATACCTTTTATTTCAGTATGATGAATAAATCATAGGTAATATCAGCTGAATTTCTTTTTTGAATGATTCTTTGATCGGACAGCCAGAAGGCAAGAAATTCTACACAAGCCTGTTTAAAAATGCAAAACAACCATATTAATTATCTATGTAGCACTAGTAATATGAGTTGCATTCACATACTATTCATAGTATAATATTCTGAATATTGATTTTTACCATCATAATGTCATGTCAAGTCAAATTTATTTATACAGAGATTGCACAGATTCAAAACAGCTTCACAGTAATAAACAAGAAAACAACAGTATAATGTTGCAAAGTTCATTATTAAATTTCATTAATCAGCTTAATTTTGTTTATTCAGTTCATTAGTTAAGCAAACTTGGTTAAACTAAAAGCAGCTCTATAGAAGATGAAAATGTGATTCAGCTCAAGTCAATTTAGGTCAATAATTTACAAACAAGCTTAATTAAAGACTTTAGATAGAAAAGCTTAATTTAGCTATACAACGTGTACTAAGCAGTAAACAAGTATTCCATTTCGAACACAGACAAGTTCCTCATATGGCAAGCTGTTTGACATTTAATCCTTAAACATACTGGTATCTATTTTCATGTTACTAGTACTAGTGTTTTTTTTTTTTTTTTTTTAAGCTACTAGTATATATTCCATTATGTACTAGTTAGTCTCGTGTAGCCAGAGCTTCAGACTGATGGCAGAAGTTCTGGACTCCATAGCAGCTTTCATTAGCCAAGGACTGCACAGAGGCCATCTGACTGACATGTAAAGCAACCAATCTCAGTTCATTTTTTTTCCGTGTTTAGGGGCGTGAAAACGTAACATCAGTGTCTCTACAATAACAGACCAGTGTCTAAATCTCTTGGACGTATTTTAAAGAGTCTATACCGTGATTTTTACATACTTCACATACTTTTGATAATCCAGCGTTTAGGTGATCCTGATAAGTTCTCATTAGCTGCTTTTCCACTGTCGGGCCAGTGCGAGCCTGGGCTAACATCATGCCGTGCTGGGCCAATAGCCTCAGACCCCAATCAGGCCAAAATCAAGTTGCATTTCCACTGTCGGACCAGTAGCCCTGGAGCACAACGTCACCATTTCACCAGTTGACTCTAGCTAGATTGCAAAATGAGCATGACAGAGGTGAATGTTTGGTCTTCACTTAAAGACTTAAGATTCCAGTAAGAATATATTTGACCAATGTTTTACAATAGAAAGATGTTACAGTAAGAGTATAATTTGTGTCAGGAGTGCACATCAATCATGCTGGTGCACATTAATCAAACTGTTTTTTTTAACATTTCACATAAAAAGAGAACACCTGGCTAAAACGTGGCTATTGTCACAGTTGTAAACACGGTGGCTTGCTTCTTCCATAAAGGGGTTTGGCGTCATGGCATCTTTGTGACACTAGTGTGTTGCATTTAAGAATGTGATACACTATTCTCTCGAAAATCCTGTAGAATTTAACCAATCAAATGACGACTTCAAAACTGGAAGTGTTTCCAATTTTGTGTGCCATATGCATCAGACATTAAGCCAGTCCGTGGGCGTGACGTCTGAGGCTGAGACTAGCCCTGCGTCCCAATGTTCATACTATCCATCCTAAATAGTATGTGAGATTAAAATAAGTGTGTCCCAAAGCATAGTATGTTGAAAAGAGTATGCCAAAAGTCCCCGGATGATCTACTATTTCCGGTAGATTTTCGAAGTGTGGATCCCTGCACACTATAAAGGCTAATATTGCCCACAACCCATTGCGCGTTGGACGAGGATTCAGTTCGGAACTACAAACACGAGTAAAAAGTGTTAAAAAAACTACAAAACATGGCGGATGTGCGCGATCGACGCTGAGAGGTTTGAGTGACTAATAATCAGTTCAACCTGATAGAAAATATTTATGTATTGTTATCTCTGTTATTTTTCATCTGCAAAACCAATGTGGACTTTTATAAATATCCGAATGGCCATTAACTTTTAAATGCATCATTATGCATCAATATGAGGAGAGTTCTCCACATGAAAGACTGCAGATCAACGTGCTGCATTTCTCTCCGATACGGTAGGAAATTAGCTAAATGAAATGTCGAGGATGTAAGATGATTGACAGGGCAGTTTACGGTGACAAGATGCGACAGAGAGAAAAGACGCGATTGTATGACGTGATAGTATGTCCCAAAGCTTGTCTACTCTTTTGCTACACACACAAAAGTAAGTACTTTTTGTTCACAGAAAGAGTACATACTTTTAGGGCATAGTATAAGTAGGCGAATTGGGACGCAGCATAGGTATTAGTACCTTTTTAAAGAAGTACTTATTCATTAGATACTAGTACTTATTTATTAGATGCCACCTATTAAATATATACTAGTACTTCTTCATTATAGTACCTATTCATTAGATACAAGTAAATACTTAAAGGTGCTAAAGAGGATGTTTTGTTTTATAAATTTTTTGCAATATTACTTGAAACTGTCTTTACTAACTGATAAAAGACTATTTATTAGGTGCACTGAAAGGAATAATATTAATATACATCATCTGTGCACGAGGTAGGGCCTTAAGAACATCAACACGCGATGATCGCGTAAACGATTGGCCCTCTGGCTTGTCAATCACTGCCATGACGTTCCTTGTGAGAGACGCGCGGCTGCACGCTCCAGTAACTTTCCACACTCCACAGGCACCGCATGCAATGTTTTTGTCAGGAGACAGGAGTAACAACTGCAGATTATGAGTTACCTGCGGTGAGTCCGACATAATGAATCCACTAACACGACACAGTGAATGCCGGTGGTAAACACTCGTGTTCCAATACTCGTGCACGTGTTTTGGGAGGCGTTCCCTCAATGAGCTGTGAAGGAGGGGGGTTGTTCTTACGCATGCGCTCATTTCAAAAACTCAATAACAGTCTTTTGGTTTCTCAGTCGACGAAAAGACCTTTAGCACCTTTAATAGATAGTAGTACACATTTATTAGATACTATTAATTATGTATTAGATACTAGTACTCTTTTTTTTTTAATTTTTTTTTTTATTGTGACTATCTATTGAATTGTTACAGAAAACGCATTTAAAAATGTTCCCGTTGATTATGGAGACGTCATTCAGATATCAACCATTCAGTTCTGACTAGTATGTATTCCAGTTGTGACTATATGTATTTATTATACTAGTAGTTATTTATTACTATTAATAAAGTTATTAATCACTTATACAAATGTAAGGGATGCTCAGAGGGTTCTACAGTTCACTGATGACAGTGACAGAATATTTAAGTTTGAACAGCACAGAATGCAAACTTAGAGTGATTGATTAAGATAACTTAATCAATCACTTACAAGAACAACAAACATGTAGTCCATATTGTGCAAGAAAACAATGACAGTGTCTCCACATAGACTCCCCCCTGATAGTTTTTCAGGCATGTCTTGACTTGCCTTATTCAAGCATTTAATAAAATTATATACATAAAGATACCTCCAGGGGGAGTTGTTGGGCATTCATACAGTCCTAGTTCTTATTTTTTAGATGCTAGTATTAGATACTAGTACTTAAAGGTGCACTATGTAATATTTTCTGCCGCTAGAGGTCACTTCAAAACAAAGGCGTAGCTTGATGACGCCCAGTTTAACCGTGGAATCTTAGACATCTGGTCTTTATCTCGACGGCCGCTGGAGCGATTGCGCAACACACACCTCATGAGCAGCGGGACTTTTATTATGCCACAGTCGCCGGTTCCGCTTTTCCAGTGATGAGTATGACGTAACACAGCTCTGTTTATCATATTAGATACATTTGACTGTGTTGAAAATTATGTTATAACGTTACTCTGTGCGTTCGCTCGGCAGCTGCTGTGAGACACTTGTTTGAGACACACTGCAGTAAGATGGATCGATTTTAGAATATCATATTAAATGCTGGATGGCTTGTGTTGATAAATGGCATGCAATTAATTTTAAAACATATTGAATGATGGAGAAAATAGTGTATTACTGTTACTAAAAATAAAGCTGCATCTGATTATGCTATGTTAGCTCCTTGACAAAATAGTGTTTTTCTCTGAGGCATGGTAAAGCATGGTACTCGCAAAAAATCAAGAAAATTAGATTTAAACAATAAGACTAAATGTGTTGAGCTATATAACAATAATTAGTTTTCTGTCTATAAATGAAGAGTTTGGTTCCAAAACGCTATAAATCCATTTTGATTAATTTGAGTAAAAAGGTGTTTTCTTTACCAAGAAATTGGCAAAATGAAAACCACTCTTTTCTGTTTCAAACTTTCACATAGCATCTTTTGGTTATAAAAACATTAAAAATTCAAATCTAGATTTTGATTTTCAAAGGTTTATTATAAAAATTTATTATTTTTTCCCCAAAATGCAATAAATGCATGACACGTTTTTTTGTTTTGATTTTTTTTTTTTTTCAAAATGCAATTAATCCATCAATATAAAAGTTATTTTTCATATTGAAAGTAAGTTAATTCACATATATGACAGCCTCTGAACTTTGTCAATACTAATCGTATGTACATGCATTTGACTAAAAATACATTCAGTCATCGCTCCCAAAATGAATTCAACGAGTCATCTTGTTAATCTTATAAATGAATTATGTCTCTGTTTGTCATTACCGATCAAGGCGTATCTGGCGTCACCGCATGGTTAAAATAAACAGTTCAGTTTAGGGAGCGTGATAGAAGTTTGATGCTGTCGTGAAACAAGCAACAGCCGGCATTTTTCCTCCTCCCGACTCGAGTGCCTCGCCTTCTTAATCTCCTCACGTAAATGATTTCGATGGCTTGCGTTTCTTCCCCACCGCAGAAAGCACCACAGGTTCAGCAATGTTCATCGAAATTATTAATTTTTCTGTTTTTGTTGATCACAAAGTACAAAGTAGATAAAGGATGCGGGGTGTATTCAGAGCGCCGCCATTACTGTTTACAGTGCATGGAATGGTGCGCTGTGATTGGTTGAGCGGATATATCGCGTTCTGCAGAGAAGTGAGACTGGCGTTTGTCGCGTTTTGGAAAGAAAGGGAGAAAACATGACAGAATAACACAACGGATATCGCATTTTGCGCAAAATTAATAAATGACTTTTCAATACCGACCAGATACAATACTGATTTTGGCGGAAACTCAATTTTTTTGAAAATGGCGTTTATCGCGTTTTGGAACCAAACTCTTCAAATATATCAAAACAGTTGTTCCCTTGTCTATTAAAACTTGCAATATATTAATAAGTATATTATATTTATAAATAAGTACTAGTAACATAAAAATAGATAACAGTACGTTTTAAGGAATTAATGTTAAAAC
Organism: Chanodichthys erythropterus; assembly: GCF_024489055.1. Lineage (NCBI taxonomy): Eukaryota > Metazoa > Chordata > Actinopteri > Cypriniformes > Xenocyprididae > Chanodichthys > Chanodichthys erythropterus. Next base: position 5,598,861 of record NC_090233.1, on the reverse strand, counting down.
GGCTTGCCATATTCCTCCACTGAATCGTACACAATCCTCCAGTCCAACAGATGGCGCTAATGACAATTCTGTCTGCATTACTATGTGTCTTCGAAGGAAGTAAGGACTGGCAGCTTAGAAAATAAACAAAAGACGAGCTCAGATTAATAAATGTTTTTTAGGTTAACCATAATCTTTTAATCACGTTTGTGCAGTCTTTAGGTTGATCTATCAGCAAGGACTGTCCGATTAGCCATGAATCCAGACCTATCGCTGCGAGTTAGCGTCTTCTCCGAACAAGGAGGAAGGAAATATATGGAGGATTTAACTGAGGTGATAGTGGAGCTCGAACCCAGCGACGATGAGCTGCGAGCGGCCGGACACACTGATCCAAAGTCGGACCAAGAGCCTGTCACTGAAAGCGACCCGCCGGACTGTACAAACAAGCCTTTACCCGTCATGGTAACGTGGAGAAACACACTGTCGACCGATGAGACCGACGGTACAGAGGAGCTCCTGACTCAACCGGCGGCAGCGGACAGCAGGAGATCGGTCGCATTCTTCGCTGTGTTTGACGGCCACGGAGGGCGAGAAGCCGCGCTGTTCGCTCGAGATCACCTCTGGGATTTTCTAAAGAAGCAGCGGGGGTTTTGGTCTAAGGATTACCGGAAAGTTTGTGCCGCAATACGCAAGGGCTTCATCGCTTGTCATCATGCAATGTGGAAAAAGCTTCGTAAGTAACATTCAAGACTATTTTCCATGACATTAGCCTTTTTAAAATTTCTAACTACGTTGTTAGTAGCTCCGATCATAAGGTTATGATGATCAACAGTGTAATTTAAGACCTCCAGGCAATTTTTAGCGCCTGAAATCACATGCGTGTTAAAATGATTCTTATGTTAAGACAGATGAAGATAAATACTGGGGGTGCGATTGTGTAAATTAGCAGTCGTACTCGCAATAATACACTTTTTGAAATTGGGCGCCACGCTGTATACTTACTGCAGAAAAGACAAAAAAAAAAAAAAAAAAATTAAATGGATGGGTCGCAGTGCGCATGCGCGGAACAGGGTAGTCTATTACTTATTAGTTTGACAGATAGCAGGTGCATCTAAAAACTGTTGCAGACCTTTACACGCTTTTAGAAGGATGATTTAAAATACATTATACTACGGAAGCCCGTTTCTGCCACAGCTGAATAAAAAATATGATTCTGTAAGTCATAATAATTAGAAACTTTCTAATAATTATGACTTAGTATCTCATTATATTGAGAAAATTACTCTTCATAGTGACTTACTATCATTACATTGAGAAACTGTCCCATAACTGTGAACTTAGTATTTTAAAATAATGATTGTGTTCCCATAAATATTCTAATAATGACTTAAAGGTGCAATATGTAAGAATTTTGCAGTAAAATATCCAAAAACCACTAGGCCAGTGTTATATAATTTGTTTACTTCAGTACTTACAATATCCCAAATGTTTGCAGCTATTTGTAAATAGTGAGAAAATTGCAATTTTAACCAAGGCTCCAGGACGTGTGAGGAGTCGCCTGTCAATTGAGTCTTACCCTCAGTTTCCTGTTTTATTTTGTAGAAAACATTGATACACCGAAGACTCTTCAATACATGTTTTAATAGACAAGGGAACTGTTTTGATATATAGACAGAAAACGAATTATGTTATATAGCTCAACATGTTTGGTCTTATTGTTTAAATATAATTTTCTAGATTTTTTTTAATTTATTAAATCTTTTTTGCTAGTACCATTCTTTACCATGCCTCAGAGAAAAACACTATTTTGTGAAGTAGCTAACATACCATAATCAGATGCTGCTTTATTTTTAGTAAGTAATACAGCATTTTCTCCATCATACAGTACGTTTTTAAATTAATTGCATGCCATTTGTCAACACAAGCCATCCAATATTTAATATGATATTTTAAAATCGATCCATCTTACTGCAGTGTGTAACAATGTCTAACAGCAGCTGCAGAGCGAACGCACAGAGTAACGTTATAACATTTTCAACACTCTCAAATGTATCTAATATGATAAACAGAGTTGCGTTACCTCATACTCATGACCGGAAAAGTGTAAGCGGCGCCGGCGACTGTGGCATAATAAAAGTTCTGTTGCTCGTGAGGTGTGTGTTGGCAATCGCTCCAGCGGCCTCGTTCAGCTCTCAAAACACTCAGTCCTGCTCTGCTTCAACTACAGTAACGTTAATAATCACATCCATGAACATGATTTCTTCCCGGGTCCAATCCCTATTCTTTTGCACCCTCCGATGAGGTGGAGACCACATGTCCCAAGATTCCGCGCTCAAACTTGGCATCATCAAGCTACGCCTTTGATTTGAATAGGCCTCTAGCGGACGGAAAATCTTACATAGTGCACCTTTAACATCTGATCTGATGATGAGGAAGTTTGTAAAAATGGGTTTCTCATAATGAGAGAGATTGTTGTTATGACTTGTATCTCATAATAATAATAATGAGAATCCTTCTCATAATCACTTAGTATCTGATAATAAGAATCTTTCTCATAAATAATGACTTATCTCAATGTGAGAAGCTTTCTTGTAATAATGACTTAGTATTTCTCATAATAATGAGAAACTTTTAGTATCTTAGTATCTCATAAGACTGCAAAATAAATTTAAGTGTGTAAAATAAATTTAAATGATATTTAAATATATGAAAATGATATAACCAACATGTCTCACATTCTATTTTTTAAGAGAAGAAAGCAAGTACTTCACTTATTGCGCTCAGTAACATTAAGCATGTCACACAAATGTAACATTCATGTGTCCAGTCTATTCTCTGCAGTCTGCTTCGACGATAGACTGTAAAAAAATAGGCTTCAACTTAAAACATAGACTTTTCATAATCTTTTGAAGTATTAAAATCATATGTACATTGTGATTTTTCAATAATTTATGCAGCCCTATATCTCATTATAATGAGAAACTTTCTCATAATAATGACTTAAAAAATTTAGAAATATATAGTACCTTGCACACCCGAATCTGTAGCAGATTCGCACACCCCTCGAACTTGCTGTATCACTTAACAGCTTTAACGTAAACACAACGTTTGAGTCAACAATCCTTCCTCAAGCAATAATAAAGACTTAAAGGGTTACTTCACTCAAAAATGAAATTTCTGTCATTAATTACAGCCTGATGTCATTCCACACCCTATAAGACCTTCGTTCATCTTCTGAACCAAAATTAAGATATTTTTGATGAAATCCGAGAGGTTTTTTATCCCTCATAGAAAGCAAGATATTGTTGATTAAAGTCATTATTTTTTTTTGTTTTTGTGCACAAAAAGTCACTTCATAACATTAAGGTTGAACCACTGCAGTCATATTGACTATTTTAACAATTAACTTTTCTGGACCTTGAATGATGGAAATTACTTTGCTTTCTATGGGAGATAAGAAAAACTCTCAGATTTCTTAAAAAATATCTTAATTTGTGTTTGAAAGATGAACGAAGTTCTTACAGGTGTGGAACCACATCAGGGTAATTAATTAATGACAGAAATTTCATTTTTGGGTGAACTGAACTAACCCTTTTTTTTTTTTTTACTTCTCATAATAATGACTTTGTACTGAATAAAAAATAGCGACATCTGTTGGTCAAAAGTGTGTAAATGCAAGAATACAGCAAACATGCACATTTTGCAAAACGGTTGTTTTCATTAAAGTGTAATCTATAATACAGATAAAAGCTTATCATTATTATGAGATGTTAAGTCTTTATTAAGTGAAAGTTTCTCATTATTATGACTTGCAAAACTTGATTTTACTCAACTGTGGTGAAAAGTTTGCAATGTCTTGCTGCAGTAGTGTTTAACCCTCTGTCTGTTCTTCAGCTGAATGGCCAAAAACATTAACTGGCCTTCCCAGTACCTCAGGCACTACAGCCAGTGTGGTGGTCATCAGAGGGGACCGCATGTTTGTGGCTCATGTCGGGGACTCGTCTGTTGTGCTGGGTGTAAGGGAAGATCCCGCTGATAAAGTGATCAAAGCTGTGGAGGTCACACAAGACCACAAGCCTGAGCTCCCGAAAGAGAAGCAGAGAATTGAGGGACTGGGAGGCAGGTGAGAGCTTGATGTTTGTTGATACTTTCAAGTCATCATAAGAATCAATCTTTTGGATAACATGCAGTCTTTTTCTCTTTTTGTGTGTGAGTGTAGTGTGGTGAAGAAGTCTGGTGTGAACCGTGTGGTGTGGAAGAGGCCTAGGCTAACTCACAACGGCCCGGTCAGAAGGAGCACCCCGATCGATCAGATCCCCTTCCTCGCTGTTGCCAGAGCTCTGGGTAAACTGTCACTCCAATATATTAAATATTGAGTAATATGTGGTTTGTACTGACTTCAGTTCTCATTTAAAAGTCAAAAGCCATTAGTTTAAATGGTGTTGTTTAGAAGGATTATGCAAACCGCGTTGCCTGTAAAATCCATTAAAATCAAATTCATTGCCTGTTCACTATTCATCATCAGGGATAGTTCACCCAAAAATGAAAATTCAGTCATCAGTTCTGGAATCACCTTCATGTCGTTCAACCACGTAAGACTTTAGTTAATCTTCGAAATACTAATGAAGATATTTTTAATGAAACCAGAGAGATTTCCGTCCCTCCATTGAAAATCAGTTCTTCTTACGATTCAAGTGGTTTAAATCCAAGTCTTCTGAAGAGACACAGTCACGTTATATGATGAACAGATTTAATTTAGGCTATTATTCACATACACTGAAAAAAAAAATAAAATCACTCAGAAATTGCTAGTACATTTCAACAATTACAGAGAAACAGCAAGTAACATTGAATTAACTGTGAAATTTTGAAGTTGAAAGACTGAAATTTTCTTGTAAAACAGTAATCTGCTTTGTTTACAACTTTGAAAAGTTTTTTTTACCATGTATAAACTTTGAGCAGTGCATAAACATTGAGCACATCCAATGTGCTAAACAGAAGCTGAACTCTACTTGCTTGACTTCCTAAAACAAACCTCATTGGTTCTTGTGAAAGCTTGAGCATGTTTGCGTGAGCTGAGACAACAAGCAGGATTACTTTTATGATGTTTTTGAACTTTTTGAACCAACAAGTTTTGGGTGAGTAGTCTTTCAGTGGAGAACAACAAAAATCTCTGGTTTCATTTAAAATATCTTCATTTGGGTTTTGAATGTGAACAAAAGTCTTATTTCATGAGGGTGAGTAAATTATGACAATTTTCATTTTTGGGTGAACTAACTCTTTATTTTCCACCCCATCATCTCACCTCACATCACCAACTATCATTGAAAATTAATGATTTCTGGTTGCTTTGTTGCTGCAGATTGCTGAAAGGGTGTTTTAAGAATGAAAGTTAGTTTACCCAAAAATGAAAATTAAGTGTTGTGCCAAACCTGTACGATGATCTTCCTTCTGTGGAACACAAAAAAGTTATTTTGAACAATGGAAATGATTATGAACTGTATAATACAGTACGGAAAAAACATTCTTCAAAATATGTTCTTTTGTGGCCCACAGACGAAAGTAAGTCATACAGGTTTGGCACACATACAGGGTGAGTAAACGAAGACAGAAGTTATGTTTTTGAGTGAACTATCACTTTTACCTTAAAGCTGAGATAGGATAAGCAGACTTTTTCTGCATTTTTTTTTTTTTTAGCTGATGGCCCTTAGTTACAGAATTTAGAACTTTTTCCTGAAGCTTTTCTAGAATTTCCAGGATTTTTTTTTCATTGGCAAATGCTACTGTATGCAAATAATGTTGTAAACGTGTATGTGTAGGTGATCTATGGAGTTATGACTTCTACAGTGGAGAGTTTGTGGTGTCTCCTGAGCCTGACACCAGTGTGGTGACCCTTGACCCAAGACGACATCGTTACATCATCGTTGGCAGTGACGGCCTTTGGAACATGGTGCCACCACAGGAGGCGGTGACTGTGTGCCAGAGCCATGATGAAGCTGTGGTATGAAAAAATTAGTTTCTAACCACATGATATTCAAACTTGTCACTGCTATTTGTGTTCATTTCTAAAGGCCAGTTATAGTTATAGTTCTAAAGGGGCAACTTTTTGAGTAATGTTGCTGGGCAATCTTCTTGAGCGATGATGCTTGGGCACTTTCCCTTTGAGAACGGGCAACAAATTTCTTTCTGGATACTTTAGATTGAATTTGTTTCCCATTCTCAATGGGAAAGTGCCCAAGCATCATCTTTTAAGAAGATTGCCCAGCAACATTACTCAAAAAGTTGCCCCGTGTATCATCACCTTAACAGTAGCTCTCAGATATAGTTCTAAAAATCGTTCTAAATGTTAAAGAATAGCAGAAAAATATAATGACAGTCAGAATCAGAATCCATCCAGCTTTAAAGAGCTTGTGCTTTTAAAGCAGCAGATGACAAACCTGCAGCTTGCGCTTAGAATAAACAGAGCGTTATCGTTCATTGGTGTGGAAGCTAATGTAGTTATTGTCATAGTTATCTTTATAGTTATCATTCTTGCTGTGAACGGGCCTTAAGAGTGTGTGTTTTACGCCCTACAGGCACCCTTCGGGATGTCGGTTGCACGTCGGTTGGGGTGCCATGCGTTGATGCGATGGCGTCAAAGGATGCTACGTGCAGACAATACCAGCGTCATAGTTATCGCCCTTCCTGAGCCTGGCAAACCCCACCTACCTATGCACAGAGATGAAGTCATACTCAGCCTAGCAGAGGGCCCGCACTGTGACCCAGCAATAGGGTCACGCTCCAACACACCACTCATCAAGGTAAAATCAGGAGCAGATGCTTAAAACTACACTTTGAGAAGTAATGGCAGTCTGAAGGTTTTTTCAGGAAACAAAATTCTAAAATTAATTTTTGCTATTCTGCTTGGTGCCACCAATAGCGCAAAAATTATACCCTGCAATAGAGGGTATGCACATGACGTCACAGTAGGCGGAGTTACTGAGGTTACACACACTGTGTGGCAAAAAGACTGAGTGGCAGTGTTAGTGTTCAGCGTGAATGCCGTGAATACACACAAAACACATCAAAAATGGGAAAGAGCTTCGCGATGGACTGTACAAATAGATTCAACAAGAACTTTTAGAGACTGTTGAAAGCTACAGAAGATGGATGGATAACTTTACAGGTTTTTGCAAAATATATTGAAACAACTAGAATATCCATGATAGCATGAAGTGTGACAAGGCATTAAGCCAAATTTGTTTAGTTCTTCACGATACACATCGTTTCCAAGTACCTTTACAGAAGGTAATAATGTTATGTCTATAGTGCTTTAACAATTTTTAGGGCTGGGCGATATGACAATATATAGTGTCGTTATCTGCTCCCGGAGGGCCAGTCCTGCAGAGTTTAGCTCCAACTTGCCTCAACACACCTGCCTGGAAGTTTCTAGTATGCCTTGCAAGACCTTGATTAGCAGGTTCAGGTGTGTTTACTTAGGGTTGGTCATCCGGATTTAGATCTATCTACATTGTATTTATAGTGTTGTCTAACAGGTAAAGCATTCACAGGCTTTGCTTTATGTATTTCCCCGGCATTGAAATCAGCTACATATAAATGTCAGAAAACCCGATTCCTGGTCACATGTCAATGTCCATGGACCACTGGTTCAGGACAAGCATTTGTGGTTAAAAAGTATTTACTCAGAAACATACAGAACCAGTGCTTTTGACAACACTTCTCTGCAACTTCAAGCAGACAAAAACAGGAGTTCATGATACGCTTGAACTTCAAGAGGTTTCTGTACACTGTCCAGCCTCACAACTAATCAGAAGTTTTCAGATAAGACTTTTTACAGAGTTCCTGCTCATGGTAGCCACACTTTGGCTCCATGCCCACCAAAAGAGACTCTGACATGCTGCTCATCAGTCTTGCCTGCTTTTCTCTGTCACTCTCTCCCTCTCTCTCTCTCTCCGTCTTCCCCTTTCCCGATGGAGGCCTCCATTGTCAGAGCAGTTCCGATGGAAGCCATGTCTCTGTGTTTGTTTGGCCTCAGTGTGTTTGAAGCACGGCTCTTCCAGCTGCTCTTGGCTGTTTTGCTTTGGCTCAGAGAGTTGGAGAGTGGACAGATGTTTGTGTTTTTAATCCTTTTAAGTGGAGTGGATTTGAGGTTTAGGGAGGCCGCTTTGATCATTTTTCCTGTTTGCTCTTCTGGTGCTGTTATGATTTTGATAGAGGGGAAATGAAAAATACAGAACAGGGCAAGAGAATGCAAAAGAGCAGCCATGATGCGTTTCCCCTGTTGTAAAGTAGTGATGAAGACCAGACTTTAGACTCACTTTATTTGTATTTTGTCTTTTAGAGTTGTTGCCATTTGTTTGTAGTTTGTATCTTTCACATTTCTGGTACTTCCTCTGGGCTTTTTTTTTTATTTTTTTTTTAAACTTCACTTTTTTTTACTTTATTATTTTTTTTAATATTATTCACAGATATTAAAATTCTGACCAATACTGATAAACTGAGAATTATTGGTAATTCTATTCTAAAATTCTATACTATTTTAACAATAAATTGAACACAAAACCAAAAAATAGTGTCAAATGCTACATTATTTTATGCATCAAAATATGGAAAGTATGGAAAATGAATATTAATTTTGAGACTTGCTTAATATTACATTAAACAGTGTTAAACTAATATTGTTTTTAAATATTAGCTTTAACTTTAAGCATTAGAAGATTGCAGATTTAATCTAAATGGAAAAAATAAGGCAAATGAGCATGCATAGTTAAATATCCAATTAAAAAAGTCTGATATCCTCCTTTTTCCTAATAAGCCTACTGCGTCTTAGATTATGGGAGGGTTTGGGTAAGTCCCACTCAAAAATCACTTAAAATTATAAGGTTGCACTACAAATAATCCTTATCCATTTTCACTTCTAATCATATTAGCAAAGTTTATAGGAATGCTTTTAAAGCAGGTAAATATAATATTTGTCTTTCACAATGACTGAAATCACTTTGAAATGAGTGATCTCAATGTTCCAGTTAATGAACATTTTTTTAAGGCATTGTATAATACAGACATATAATAAAAAAAGATGATTTTTTCACAGCTTCTTGAAACAGGCCAGTGTATGAGCATCTCTAACAGCAACGGGAAGCGTATTACTACTAATACTAAAGTGATATTAACACGTTTGTAATACTGCTGCGGAAATAATCGAGCTTTTGGGGTTATTCATAGTCTGCTGTAGTTTGTTAATGCTTTTACATTTATAAATTTCCTTAAAATGAGTGGAATAATGTCATCTCATTGTACCCAGTTTTTGAAAATGCTTTCACTGATTGTTTACAATTTAACAGAAGCTACTCGCTTAATTTGAGAGAATTATTTTTAAAACAACCGTTTTAAAGTTTGGGGTTAGTAGGTTTTTTTTTTTTTTTTTTTGAAAGAAGCTAATACTTTTATTTAACAAGGATGTATTAATTTTAATTTTTATTATGATAGGACGGTAAGCAAAGTGGGAGAGAGAGAGAGAGAGGGGGATGGGATCAGGAAAGGTCTGCGAGCCGGGACTTGAACTAGGGTCGCCCGAATCGCAATGACGCTATGTCCGCGCGCTGCCCACAAGGCTATCGGCGCCAACAAGGATGCATTAAATTGTTCAAAAGTGACAGTAAAGATTTGTACATTGTTACAAAAACATTATATTGCAGATTAATGCTGTTCTTTTGAACTTTCCATTCATCAAAGAATTCTGGAAAAAAATGTATCACGCATTCCACAAAAACTGTTTTCAACATTTGTAAAAATAAAAAAATGTTTTTTGAGCACCAAATCAGCATATTAGAATGATTTCTGCAGGATCATGTGACACTGAAGACTGGAGTAATGCTGAAAATTCAGCTTTGTATCACAGAAATAAATTACCTTTTAAATTACATTAAAATAGAAAACTGTAATGATAGTTCACAATATTATAATATAATATTTTCACATTGTTACACTTATTTTAATTTCTCTAATTTAGGTCTTAATTGTTTTATGCCAGTTAAATGCTTTTCTTTTCTTTTCTTTTCTTTATTTATATTATAAAATATGTATTTTATTAGTCTTCATAAACAGATTCATTGTAGTTTAATGTTTGTTTAAGTGTGTGTTAACTTGTAGTGGAGCAGTCAACTTTCTCAAAAGGACTTTACCTACTTTTACTACTAGCCAGGCAAGCTACAATTTAAAAGTAGCCTTCCCAACATGTGTAATTTGTATATAATAAAATGCTAATTCTAGAATCAGAAATAGGTAAAACACAAAATAACCATATCTTCGACCCTCTACAGACCCCGGATCCAGACCTGTCCTCAGCCAGCAGCGAGTCTTTGCCAGCGCTGGAGAGGAGGAATGGGCTATCAGGAGTGAGTCTCAGCGCAGAAGCCCCGTTAGAGGAAAACCTCCCTTATATTGAGCTCACGGACAAAGCTGCCTTGACTCTGTGCCCCAGTGAGGACAACTGGACCCCACAGATGCCCCTGTCCTCACCAGATGTGTCAAGTCCGGTGGGGAAGAGGCCCAGACGCAGCCCCCTCACCCCGAGCAGCTCCCGCCGGAGGACTGGGGAACGTTCCGTACCCAAACGCAACACTGCCAAGAGTCCCAAACGGACCCCCAGCGTCCCAATACTACAGCACCGCAAAGCAACCCTCTGCGTCTGCTGAACTCCTCCATCAGACTGCACACAAACAAGCAAAGATGGACGTTCAACCTACACCCTGGTCTCTGATGTTCTGCATGGTCACAAGAATAAATAACTGCTATTGTTTTGACTATGCCACTGTTTTCATTTGTAATGTATGATTTTTTTTTTGAAGTCTTGTGTTATCATTGTGTTTTTTCCCCTTTTGTTTCACTTTTAATGATGTGAGGGTAAAAAAACAAATCTCCCTTTTAGCGTTCGCATTTATAGTTAGTTATTTTATATGAAAAAAAAAAAAAAAAAAGAGAAAAGAATGCAGATCAGTCTCTCAAAAGCATATTCATTTAAAGGATGTATTTAATCTTTTACCCTTTAAATTAAACAGAATTATTCAAGTCCATCTTTTAAATTTCATGAATTACTTGTACAGATTTTCTGAAAATGACCAAATAGTTGTACACATACAGTATATAATATTTTTATACTTGTTATATTTTTTCGAAATAACCAATTTTCTTGCCCCACAATACTTATGTGCACATTTGCCCATGCCAATATACTTTATTCTTTGTGCATTAAATATTCACACCAGTATTCAATGTATTTGTTAACACTGCCCTGTCTTTCTAATTTTGAGTTGCTGCATTTGTTTTCAGAGTGCATGAATTGAAACTATCTGAGACATATCTCTGATCATTGGACTACAGAGCAATTGTTTTTATCATTATTATTATTATTATTTTTTATATGAAACCTTTGTAAAGGGTGAGGATTGCATGTTCTGTTATATCCTTAGAAACTGGAATTTTCTTGGGGCGTGTTCTGTTTTTTGACTATTGTATGATGGAATCTACATTTTCGTATGTATTTCGATATTGTAAGTTATTTAATATCAATAATGTCTGTTAATGTAAAGCAGATAACATCTTCCAACACCAGTTCCAGAGCTAATGTGATGTGTGGTTATATGCTGATGTTTAGATCGAGAGTGTACAGCACATTTTTAGCAGGAGGTTTGTTGCCCTATGTTTGAGACTTTGTCTATTGAAGAAGATTTTCCAGTAAACTGTCAAAGTGGATAACATTTTTATGGTGTTGTTTAATAAACTGTCACTATTTGGTATAGTGGCAGTTTTGGTTTGAGTACTTTGTGGTGTTGCCTGAATGACAGTTACAGTTTGATGGATTTAAATACATAGGAGGTTTATTAAAAAGACAAAAATCCAAGCATATTGTGGTTGCATATTTCAAACACATCTGCAGAGGGCCTAAATTATTATATATTAGGGGGAAAAAATCGGTAACACTTTACAATAAGGTCTCATTTGTTTACATTAATGCATTAGCTAACAATGAGTGTGATTTTTCTTTTTACACTTTCATTCCCTGTTGAAAACAGTGAAGATTTCGCGTTTGTAATGGCGGCAGTTGGATATCATGGAGGCTGTTCTTTCACTGCTTTTCTGAAGTTCTTGGTCGGTTATACTGAACTGCATCTCTGAAATGGGGTTGAATATTAGTGTATTGGATTCCGTCTTGTTCAGGGTTTAATATTTTTTCCTGGAATTGCAATAAAGAGATACTCAGTCTTGTGTTTAAGTTTTTTTGTTTGTTTTTTTGGAAGAATAATCGTCAGGTGGGCAGAAGTTTAGCATATAATGTTTTCCTGACACATTTTAGGTATACTTTAAGTATCTTATTTTTCTTTTGCAATTTTCAACGACTGGTGTGGCGGTGAGTCACTCTGTTTTTCAACCACAAGGTGGCAGTCTATACTAGGAGACTAGACCGAAAGTCGAGTAGCCCATAATGTGAGCGTCCGTGCACCGCTGAATAGTTTTGCTCGACGTTTTCTGGAAGGCTAATCTCAGCGCATGAATGATGGTGACATTCACCTGACAGCAGCTAAACCCACACCCTCCATAATGGTGCTAAACTGACAAGGGAACACTTCTGATCTGCTGCTCCTCTTGAGTGATAAGTGTGCGTGAGTGTGCATGTTTATCTATTCTCGGGGAAGAAAATTGCTGAAAAATGTCCCCAGGTGGACGTGAATATGACTAAAACACCCTTTTTGGACGTTCTCAAATGGAAAACATAAAAAGGCCTGGCGGATAGCGTAACAAAATAAATTGTTTTCCAAAAATGCAGTTTTGGGGAAAAGAGTAGGTTTAGAATGACCATAATCTTACACTAACTGTAGTTAAACCATGGTATTTGTAGTAAAACAGTGGTTATAGTATAGAAATGTCAATTTATATACTATATACTTTGCAACTACATGTCAGCTAATTCTCATTAAAGTATTAGTAGACTGTATGCATATCTGCTAACTCTTTATTGTGATGGTCACTCAACAGACTTACTATAATATATAATATATATTACTGTACTTACTATAAGTAACTTTGCACGTACATGTCAACTTATTCTAAGCCTAACCCTACCCGTATACTAATACTCTACTAACAACACTCTAATCAGAGTTAGTAGACGTAGGTGCAAAGTTACTAATAGTCAACAGAATGTGTTAAAAGGACCATCAATATAAAATATTACTTCCATCCATCTATACTCCAAGCCACTTATATTTGCTTCGCTTCGCTGTGTGTGTGTGTCTATCTATCTATCTATCTATCTATCTATCTATCTATCTATCTATCTATCTATCTATCTATCTATCTATCTATCTATCTATCTATCTATCTATCTATCTATCTATCTATCTATCTAAATTTACATGTAGGCCTATATTATGTTAGAGTTAGCCAGTGTTGGGGGTAACACATTACAAGTAGCCTAACGCAAGATACATAAGCAGATTACTTTTTTAAAGTAATTAGTAATATATTGGGACACTTTTAAATTTATAACAAAATATGAGTTACTTTTTTTTCAAATAAGTAACGCAAGTTACTTTGTTTTCCAATTTATTGACTGTCACCTCTCCTGTCCCCATGCATGTTGAGAGATAAATCAATCAATAAATCAAATCAAAATCAAATATTGGTGTTGTGCGCTGTGTAAACATGATGGTTATTGTAGTTCCCTAAATGAGAGCAGGCATTTACTCATCTCGCTTGCACAAAAATAGATTCAGTATTCATTAAAATGAGTAAATACAGTGAAATGCAATCTCAGAATTGTACACAAATCAGCAATAGAATTTATATTTCATTCAGCCTGAGGCTTATTCATTTCACTTTTGGTGTGAAAGGGCTTTACATTTGGAGCCTTACAAAAATCTAACTTTTTTTGTTATTAAAAAACAAACAAACAAGCACAAAGAATAACACAAAAGTATCATAATGCATTACTTTCCATAACAACTAATTAGTTAAATCTTTTAGGGAGTAGTGCAATATTGTAAAACATTACTTTTAAAAGTAACTTTCCCCAACACTGCAATTAGCCCTATATATATATATATTGTAATTATTATCTGTAAATAACAGTTTGTTTATTTATTTGTTTGTTCATTTGTATTCATTTATTTATTTAAAAACATGGGCATCATTTTAAAACAAACAAATACAAATATTTAAAGATTTCTTTTAGGGGTTTGGGTTAGGATTAGTCTATAGTAATTCTAATTGTCTTTATGTAAGAAGATTCCAGAATTGTTAGACTGTGGCATATTGGTTGGTTGTGTTAGTTTGATGTATTATAATCGCAGGAATAATGTACTCTCCCACTGCGGGAGGAGGCGTCTATGTGCACAATGATGCTGATGGTGTGACAAGAAATGGAGTTCACATTACCAGTCTGTCATGATATTATGAGGAATTACATTGAGATGAAGTGTTTGAATTGTGTGTCAGTGCTCTTAATATCTCATTATTTCCCACTATACTGCACTTCCTCACTGGAGTGAGTCTCAGTGTCTAATGGTCATCAGATTTATATCAGCTGACCTGATGGACAATGGTGCAAAGTGAAGGGATTAACCCAGAAAGACAATCCAGCATTGTAAAGTCCTTGTATCTGAAGCCCACATTACATTACAGTGCCTCGGGCCGAGAGATTGGCGTCACACCTGTCACTGCTGCACTCTCTCTATGTATTAGTGCACTATATTGCTGCTATAAGCCTTCTTATTGTGCTCGCTAAGAGCTGTTATTATCATTAAAGAGTTCAGGACTAGGAGTGACAGGCTTAAAATGCCAGTTGAGAGCTCAACCAGTCATAGTGTCATGAAAATAGTGTCTAATGGGTCAATGACATGACGCACATCTTTTCAGGATTTATTATTTTATTCAAAAACATGTTTAAAATGCAATTCATGCATAAAATGACTTAAATAAACCTATTAGATGATGAGAATTGTTTTACATTTCTAAATTAAAATTCATTTTGATATTTTTGGCAAAATAAATAAAAAATATTAGCTGGAATAATATTGGATATAGGACAACCATACTGTATACCATAATGAATAACAAAACTGTGGCTTGCTCATCCTATTACAGAATTATCACAATATGAATATGTTCATCCTAATGTAATTGTAAATAAATGGAGTTGCAGCTGGTCCATATGGTGGAATATATAAATCAAGTATTGAACTTGGATAAAATGACAATTATCGACTTGGCTGAAGTTTCATCATGCCGCTGTGCCCTTGTGTATCAACATTTAATCAATACACAATCAATAAATGCCGATAGCCAAACCCTATGCCTTATACTTCCTTAGACAGGAAACACCAGCAGAGAGAACTCTGTTTGCATCAACTGCACACATAATGGGAAAAATACCATAAAACGTGAAGATAATGGCCTGTCGTGCTATTATTTTAAGCATTAGTGTTAGACCAGATGTTTCCATTCTGAAATGTTTGAGCTGTGAATCTGAAGCTGATTCATCTGGTTGGGTTAGTTTGCCTTCGGAAAATGTTAGCACTTAGCCCAGCAAGCTCTGTCCAATAACTTGAGTCAGAAGTAATGTGTCACAATTCACAATGGATTTGAAGAGCAGAATTTTAAGTTAACACTATGTCTGAATAGTTAAAGTTTAAGTTTACACCTGTTCTAAAGTATGTTAAGTTAAAAATTATATTGTTTATTAGTATTTATATCTGTTTTTCCATTCAAAATATCTATAAATGCTTAGTACAAAATTCAAGTCTTATCTCATGCAGTGTTGATTCTCAAGTAAATTTGTGTTGTTTTAAGAATTTAAGTTTGAATTCACACTGGATCTAAATAGTAAAAATTTAAATTCACAATGGATCCAAACTGAAAAAACAAACAAACAAACAAACAAAAACTGGATCTAAAGGTTCACTACACAGTGGATCTAAACTGATCCACACTGGATCCAAAAAGCAGATCCTCTGGATTCAAAGATCAGAAATTTAAGTTCACCCTTTAAGAGTGAAAGTTAACTTCACACTAGATCTAAGTTTAAAGGGGCTCTATGTAGGAATGACACCCGGTGGTCGAAATAGGTACTGCAGTCCAAATTCAAAATATTATTTGCCCTGCCCCCTTGTTCAAAGACGCGAGTTGCCAGCTTTAGGTCACGCAACAAGAGGGAGTGCGACTGACAATGAAAGCTGAGGAGACTTACACTGTAAGCTGATGAGTTGATTTATCTGTGTTTTAATATGCTGTCGTTCATAGAGATATTTAGATGGATGCAGAAGCTTTTTAGGTCAGGTAGAATCTGCGATGGTTTCCATGTCTGCAATATGCAGAGGTTTCCGCCAACTGGCAACCTGTGATGTTGAAATACTATTGGATAAACTGGCAGAACACGGTCTCGCACAGGCCAAAACAAAGACAGACATTCCGACACAGAATGCACAATTCAACGTAGAATATCTGGCTGTAGCATTGTTTTTCTGAGAAACAAGTAGGTGAACTTAGCATGTTTCCTAAAATATCTGCAAAGATATTGGGGTATTTTTATGCTTTATTAAAGTGAAAATCTTACATATAGCCCCTTTAAGTTTGATAGCAGTTGATAACAGTTCACTTCACTGTCTCACTGACTTAAAGGCCATGGAATGTATGTACCTTTATTGTCACTAAACAGAATTGCAAAAAAAAAAAAAAAAAATTCAACCAGGCCCTCTATACACTCCCCTCCATCTGTCAACTCATGCTATGGTTGAGCCAGTGTTGCTGTGTCGAGCTGGTTGTGATGCTCAAAGAAATATTACAATGTTTTGAGAGAGTCAGCCTTGGCCTCCTTATTTTTGTCTTTACATATCAAGCTGGGGTAGATGAAAGTATTAAAGACTTAAAAAAGTATAGGGGCTGTAATTTGTCAACAGCACAATCAACAGCACAATCTAAATTATTGGGGATCAAGCGCATCTACTTTTGCATCCTAACTAAAAATGTAATCTTTGTCCATTGTTTAAAGGCTGATAGATACAAACATAAATCCAAGGCGTTGTGGCATGACTTTGAGCTGAATAGTCTCTTGATAGATTTGTCTCTACTAGCACCCCCATCTAATCCAATAACCATCCTACGCTGCAGCATCTGCTTTGATTCCCAGTCAATGGGGAATCACATTCAATGTAACTGATACATTAATATAATATAATCAGCAGTGGGACGACGAACAGAATCTAAGAGAACTCTGGTAAACCTCCTGCATTTTAGGGCTCTGACATTTTCAAATGTGATTCATGATAATGGGCCTCATTTAAAGCCATGCCTTTGCTTGTCAGCTGGTGGAAATGCTGTTATGACCTGACATGTGTAATGTCGGCTGGAACAAAGAGATCTGTCAAAGGGAGGGGGAAAATAGTAAATTATGATTCCTCTGAAGGAGCCCCGAGCACTGTCTCATTCCTAAGGGCATTCATGGATTCTGTTGTCCCCCTTATTCGGTTATAAACTGTTTAAGGAGGGCTTGAACTTCTTATTGAATTTAACCTCAAAAGGGCATGTGCGCACTGTGACAGACACCTGTGAGACATAGCAATCAACAGAATGATACACTTTGTTCCCCCTACAACAGACACACATAAAAAGGCCAAAAAGCATGCAAGCTGAGAGCATGACATTTATCTACTGTAATAAACAATTTTCCACAATTTTAACTAAACAAATTGTTTGCCAAGATTGTCAAGATATGTGGCATTGACAGTAGACAATGAGGTACAGAAGTCACAGCTTAAAGATGTTAGTTGAACAAGTAACAAGATTGTATTATTATTATATTATTATGATATAATTATAATATTTTAAATTAATCAGGAATAATGTATTATTATTATTAAAATAATTGTAAATGATCTAAATCATAATTATAAAAAGTATTATAAATAATACATAATTATTATAAATAATATAAAATATTATTGATATATACTACTACTACAAGTAATAATAATAAATATGATTTTTCTTATTATATCAAATTATTAATATTTTTTTAAATTTCATTAATATTTTATTATTACATAAAAAAGCCAATCCAGAAACAAAAGCATCCAGAAACGGAACTATCTATTTTTGTCAGGGGGCGGTATTGAAGGCTAGGGCCAGGGTAGAACTGGAAGGATGGACATGGGAGGCTCTGGTGGATCTGGGGTCCTGGTTGAGGACCAGGGTAGAACTGGAGGAACAGACCAGGAAGTCTCCAGCAGATCTGGAGTCCTGGCTGAGGGCCAGAGTGGAGCAGGAAGGACAGACCAGATGGGTGCTGGTGGGTCTGTAGTCCAGGCAGAGAGCCAGGGTGGTGCTGGAGGGACAGACCAGGGAGGCTCCAGTGTGGCTGGGGTGGAGCAAGCAGTGCAGGAAACTTGACCACAGGAAACTTGCATGGCAGAATGCTCGGGCAGAGCAGGAAACTTGGGTGTGGCCAGCAGTGCACAGAGCTTAGGTATAGCTAGCAGAGCAAGGTGATCTGACTCAGAAACCAGTGTGAGGAAAGGGAAAAAAAGTTGACCATCCCAAGGTGGATTTTGTCGATGTAGTGGGCGTGGGACCGACAACCTTCAGAATGGGAACCAGAGTCATTGAGTTGTAGTCTCAGGAGTCTGGAGCAGAATCTGGTGCTGGAGCGGCCTCCGTAGCCATGACTGGGAGAGCGGGGAGCTCTGGGACCGCCTCCTGGCAGGGGGCGTGCTGCTCTGGGACAGTCTCCGGGCCAGGAGCGGGTTGCTTTGGGGTGGCCTCCAGGCTGGGAGCTGGCTGTGGGTGGCAGACAAGTCTGGTTTCAGAGGAAGCCAGCAGGGAGGTATGGGCTGCCCAGGCACGCAGGACAGCCATAATATGGAAGTTGAAGACAGCCCTCTTGGCCATTGCAGGACTTACAAGAACGGCCTCCATGGCTAGGATAGGCAGACCAGGGAGCTTTGGGTCTTCCAGGACCATCAGACCTGGCATCTCTGGAACCACCAGACTTGGGAGCTCTGAAACCACTGAACTTAGTAAAGCGAGGGAAAAATCAGGCCCCCCATGATGGTATATCTGGTACACAAACTCCAAGAACGTCAAAGTCCCCAGCCTCCCCATTTCCAAGGAGCTGAGGGGCTCATCGAGGCAGCTGTTGAAAATTTCTTTGATATCGCAGTTGTCTTCATAGTTATCCAGAGTATTCACTACTGCAAGGAAATCACAGGTGAAGTCCTTGATGTCAGCCCACTTCTGAAGCAGTGACAAGTGCTGGATAGTCCAGACCATCAGATCTTTAAAGGAACCCCAGGAACTGGGAGATGGGAAGAGCGAAAATGCCCATTGTACTACCTTTTTTGTCCTCTTTTGTTGGCAAGTTCATACTGTCAAAGGGTGGGTTTGGAGGCGGAGCAAAGACTCAATGATGCAGAGAACAATGGGTTTTTATTAATAATAAAAATATAACAAAACAAACAAAAACTGCCCCGTAGGGAAAAACAGCAGTGGCAGGACTGGGAAGGCAAGGCAGGGCTGGGCATGGCAGGACAAGGCTTAGCAAGGCTAGAAACAAGGGGTACATATGAAGACGAACTCGCACAGGACTGCAAACATGAGTATAAATAGGAGAACAAAAAAGCAGGTAACGAGGAAGGACAGGTGAAGCAAATAAACCAATTATCAGGTAACACGAAGGGTGGGGTTAAGACAATAGACAGGAGAGCACATGGCACATAGAAACAAACATGACAAGCCATGTGCCCACACTAAACATGACAAAAACAAGAGCACATGGCCAGTGAACACAATCACAAGCCATGTGCTCAAACAAAACATGACACAAAGTTGCAGCCAATAGGAGCTCTCATCGACTGCTTGTCAAACACAAAACATGACAACATGAAAGCATGTGGCCAATGAAAACTTGAGCTGCATGCTACATAGCACACAACACACATGGACAGAAGAGTGTACACCCTGAGTGAAAAAGACCAGTGAACAACAGAAGACAAACACATGGAGCATGAATGTCCAAACCCGATACTAAACCGAAACCAAACTAGACCAAAGTGCTGAGATCTGAACACCATGCTCCACACCCAAAATTATGAGAATGGAAGAGCATATGACCCAAGCGAGCTTGGACCGCACACTTACAATGACAAGAAAGTAGGAGTGTCAGGGCTCTGTCATAAAACAAGAATAAACCAGAACTGACAGTTTTATAATAACCATTTTAGGTTATTAAACATAACAGCTAAACCGGTTGAAACCATTTAATTTGTCTGTCTCTTGTCAAAGTATCAGAAAGTTCCATAGTACTAAAATGTAAAATATTTTTACATGTCTTTTTAGTACCTTGGAGTACCATGTGAATAGCATGATACATGAATATAGTAATCATTTTTCCACAGTATTTTTTGTAACTTTATTTAAATGACTGAATACTGAGCAAATGCAGTGTGTCGAACAGCAAAACCTTAGAAATAACTATATTATGAATATGATTGATATAATTGTCACAAGTAATATTTTGCTGCCAGTGTACATCATTATAACAAACAGAGATGTGACATTTTGACAGAATGGTTTTGATCAAAACAGCTTTTTAGGTTTCCATAAAACTCCCTCTCTTCATCTTCTAGCTTTTCCTTGCAATAACTGCAGTTAGCTAATCAGGTCAATGCTGAAACCAAAGTCGCTATAGACTAAACAAACAACTTTCTGCAGCAATCCTAAACAGATCACAGACATTGTTCCTTTCAAATTGCTCCCCACATAGGCCATAACCTCCTTTGTCTTGAAAAAGATCCATGCAGCATGAACCATGTTTATGCTATTAGCCGTATCTACTTTTTGCTTAATGGATTACTGGTTATTGTGAGTTCTCTGCTATGTTTGAACACAGGGAGTCCCAGATTTATTCCTTATGACAAGGGTTTCCCCCAAAGGGCTTTAAGAGGTCAGGCGGGTCAATGTGTCTGCCAGTTAATCAGTATAGGAGCCATCCTCCCGCCAGTGGCTAGCATGCTCTCCACTTAGGCTGCATAATTGGTTTAGATGGACACACTTATTTTGTTGACTGGTGCGCTAATTGTCCCCAGGATACTCTGGGAGGAAATCCTCAAGGTTTTTCATAAAGAAAAAAGGGCAATGGTATATTCAAATATGGTATATTAAAGAGAGTGTGGCCTGATTCTTTCTCCTAGCTACTCAACCTAATGTTGTCCCAAACCTGTGTGACTTTCTTTTGTTGAATAAGAGAATCTTCACAGAAGTATTTTCTAATCGGGGCGTCAGAGCGGAGGGAATGGTGCACATGAGTTACAGGCGCCCTCGCTTAAAGGGGCCCACGGAAAGGCTGTTTTGACCCCAAATGTTAGAACTGCTGTCCGAATACATCAGCTGACATAGAAGTGTACTATATGGTACAATAAACATGTATGTACACAACAGCATGCATTTTAAATGAATAATATGTAGCTTCCTTAAAGGGTGGTCTGTCAAGTTAAGTTAAGTCAAATTTTTTTGTATAGCGCTTTTCACAGCAAACATTGTTCCAAAGCAGCTTTAGAGAAAATCATGATATTAATGTTTAGAATATCTTAATATCCTTAAGCGCTATAGTTGCATTTAGCATTTTTGAGCTGGTCGATATAATAGTTTACATTTTGTGATGATACAAGCAACCAAGCAGTCAGAATATGCTATAGTATATTTCGGCTAAAGTTGGAATTTTGCGTGTCATTTGCTAAATGGTGTATTTTGTTTTACATGAGTATACGGTATGTATGCAGGTAAAGTAGAATACTATATATACCATTTTTCACATTTTACATTTTTTAACAATATAACAATCATGCACTTGAGATTTGCTGTATTGTACATACCGCTTAATGTGAGTGTACTGTATGTATCCGGGCAAAATTGGATGCACTTATAGTAGTTACGACAATTCATATATTGTATAAATCCTGTTATTTAAAAATACAGTAACAATGAATTATACACTAAAATTCACCAATATTGTTCAAAAATCAAAATTGGGCTTTACATGAACAATGGCAAATAAACATGTATAAACATTGCACAGTCATACACAAAGACAATAGTGTCACACATGATTATGCTATCAGCTTTAATTAAATAACATAAAATATAGAATAAAACACCCACAAATATATTTTTTTCCAACTTGATTTCATGAGAAAAGACCATTTTATGATGCAAGGATATTGTATGAATTTGCACAATGTGTTTTGTACAGAAATGTATGATTTTTATGAAAAAAACTTAAGCGTGAAGGTTCACCCCTAAACTTAAATATCAATGGAGTGTATGCAGATTGTAAAAACGCATACAAATTCGATTGTATAAATTAATTAGCCACCAATTCACTAAAACGTAAAATAGTTAAGAATTTTCATGAGAGTGGGTTGGATTTTCATTGTATGTCATAATATAAGTCACAGATAATTGCTTAACAGGATTTAATTGTAGTTTTTTTTTTCACAGTGTACTTTATTCAAGTGTAATACTCCTACATACACACATAATCATCTCACTCATATGCTTTTATGAAGTCTTGGTTTCAGGTGGCAGATTCCCAGCAGCTAAACAATACTTTTAGACATGTGGATGCATGTAAATGACCTTTGAGTCTTCACTGGGAGGGGGTGATGTCCACTGTCTTATAATACAATGCTTTATGTGACCTTTTCTGCTCTTTTGCTGATGTGGCATAGTCATAGAGCCTCCCATATGGTTTCAGTCCACTCCCAAATCCTAAAGCATTGTCATTGATTTACTGCGTGTATTCCCCAGACACCTGATCGGACCCTAACGAACCTCAACAGCTTGTGCGAGACAAGGGCCATTAGGCTTAATGGTTGAGGGCATCAAAGGGAGTACGCTGAGAGACTGAAGGAGAAAATGAAGTTAAAGAGACGGGGTTCGCAGACTGCTTGTCTGTGGCTGCAATTGTAATTTATGACAATGCCCCTGAGCCTGAGCCTGAGCCTGATTTTAAGTCTAAGTTTAAAGTCCTTTGTCCAGACGCAAAGGAGGAACAGTGAAAGAGACAGATAGAAGAGATAGCATTAATGGGAATGAGAGAAAAATATGTTTCCTTTTAACTGATTCCTTGTTCTGAAAAAGAATGTGCAACCTGTGCGTTCTTGTGCCATCACCTCCCCAGGTAAAGGCACACACGTACACGTCCGTCCATGTGGTGTAAAAGCCCCATACGCAGTGTGTGATCATCCCATAAGCATCATTAAAATTTTCTGTGACTTGTCAGTAGTCTGTTGGCTCAGATCAGATGCCATAGCTTCGTTGCCATTGTGCATCAATAATCCTTGGGCGCCAAACACCCTGTCGCCAGGCCACTGTTGGTAAATTCTCAGCACTTTGGACTGGGAGCAACCAACAAACCTTGCAGTTTCAGAAACACTCTGACCTAGTCAGCTTGCCATAACAATTTGGCCTTGTCAAAGTCGCTCAGATCTTTATTCCTGCCCATTTCTCCTGCATCCAACATGTTGATTAAACTTATTGTTTGCTTACCATCTAATCTACTCAGACCTTATGTGGCCTTATTAGGAGATAATCAACGATATGTTGTCCTCAAGGAACTGAGTTTGACATCCCTGCTCTAGGTGCATCATTATATTTATAGGCGGCGACCAATGAGTGTTGAATCATTGAATGAATCATTCACTCATAAGATTTAAAAAATCTGGGTCAGTCACATTATAATTGTCATGATCCTTTATTATCAATGTGCATCTTTATTGAAAACAACTAAGTATATCTATTCTTTTTCTTCCTTTATTGTCAGCTGGGCTTTAAATGGCTTTTCAAGCTATAGGAAAAGGCAACAATAGCCTAAATACATTCATTATGGG
This sequence comes from Chanodichthys erythropterus, assembly GCF_024489055.1. NCBI lineage: Eukaryota > Metazoa > Chordata > Actinopteri > Cypriniformes > Xenocyprididae > Chanodichthys > Chanodichthys erythropterus. Next base: position 5,574,943 of record NC_090233.1, on the reverse strand, counting down.
TTTCAACTGTGTATCATTTTGTTGGGATGATTTAGTCTGTAGACTGATATGCCCTAGTTCTCATTCAGGGTCATCCAGTGAAGAGGCGTATTCATTAAGTAGGTCCAACCAATGAAATGCTTCTTCACAGTCTGCATTCAAATGCTACTTGATAGCTAGTCAGTCTTTGAAGAAAATAAATAAATAAATAAATAAATAAATAAATAAATAAATAAATAAATAAATAAATAAATAAATAAATAAATAAATAAATAAATAAATAAATAAATGCAGTAGAGTCAGTGCATGGAAGTGAACGAATATTCATGGAGCTCTTTTTTTCCATTCAATGAACTGTCACATAGTGATCACATCTGTCAAACACCAAGAACATCAAACAACACCATGGAAATACTCCAGCTTGAGCACTATATTCCAAGTGTACTGAAGTGATACACCAGCTTTGTGTGACAAACAGACCAAAATTTAAGTCATTATTCCAACATGTTCTCCAACCAATACGACCATATAGGTCGTTTGTCACTTCCCAGAAATATGACCCATAGGAGCGTTTGCTAAAATTGCGCCCCTTTCGATAACAGGACACTTTCATTTTAATGCATTGTACCCTTTTATCTGCATCATATTTCGGGTTTCGCGTAACTCAATTGGCAGAGCATTGAAATAACAATATGCAATCATGTGATCATGCGATTGTGGGTTTGATCCCAGGGAACACGTGCTCATAAAGAGTATATGCACTATAAATCACTAAGGTTAGGGTTAGGTTTAGGGATGGGGTGGGTGTAGTCGTTAATAAAAAAATAGTTGGAATAAATGGAAATAGGACAAATGGTGTAAAAAGTCCACACATTGCATTTAAATGAACATGCATTTTGATTGGTAATGACAGTCCTACATCATTTCATGATGACAGATGTAACACGACACTGTCATTATTTTTACGCCCACCAGAGGGCGCATGACTTTAAAACTTAAATATAGGTCGTAAAAAGGTGCTTGAAAAACGACCTATAGGGTCATTTTTTTTGGAGGACAGTCTGTATTATTCACTTGCCCTTTCTTTTAAATCAAATATGGTGCACGAAGTTCGACATCAATGACGTTTGGTCATGAAACAAATGAGAACCAATGATATTTGATGTCATTGATGTGCAATTTGATGTATATGTGCCATATTTGTCTGTTCATCACCTAAAGCTATTGTATGGCTTCAGAAGTACAGAAGACTTGTTGGAGGTAGAAGTTCTGTGGATGTTGACCCCAAACACCATCTCTAACTTTGTTGGGTCTCAAGGCTCATGTACCGCAGAATTGCTACTTAAGTAAAGCAACTTTTTTCTTGTTAAGGTACTTCAGTTGTCTGTTAGGGGACATCTTCAGTATCATTCAGTTAATGTAATGCTAGTCTCTGTGGCTGTCTGCGGGGACCGGTGAACTCCATCAAACTGGCGCATGTCAATAGTCTACGGCGCCTGTATTCGTCAAACTCTAGGAAAGAGTCCTCTGCACAGACAGTGTGTAAATTGCCTGTCATCAATTATTAAGAGAAGCATTTGCCTTCTGATTGATCAGCCCCTAATGCATGTTCTAATCATTGCAGTTAAGGGAGTTTTTCCTGCTGATCAAAAACGGTAGAAACGGAAAGGTCTGGGCTGGCCGCAGATGAGTAATAAGACGATGACTGAGAACTGGCACTTTATGGAGCTGGTAACTGTGATCTTTGTTCATGTAGCACTTCAGATGGTTTGAGCAGCAGACCAATAGCTTGCATGATGTCACTTGTGCAGTTCTTTTACCGTCAAAATAGCTAATTAGTGGTGTTTGCTAAGATGTTCAAAACCCCCTTAACTAGTGATCGACCGATATTGATTTTTTATAACCGATACCGATACCGATACCGATTATTTGCATGTTTGTGTACCCGATAACCGATATGCAGAACCGATATTTATTTACTGTTATACTTCTGTTTTTGACAATTATTACAACACAAATGAGCTGAACAAACCATTTTATTTATAACAATCACTCCCTCCTTGCATACAAAAAAAAAAAAAAAAACTTTACTGAATAATATTAGCTGGAATATATAACATTGTCAGGAAAGTAACAAACAAAACAGCATACATCATTGCATTTCCCAACTAGTGTTATTAATTATTATGTTTTGTCGGTCTAGATCATGAAATGCTTTCTGACAAAGTGCTGTAACTTATCTATGCATTTACACAAAACTATAAATTGGGCTACTCAACCGCGATCGCGTGTGGAGATACTAATTTCCACAGAGCTGCATTTATTTAGATTTGTATTAACTAAATAATGGTTATGTAGTAAATCAAATGATTATATAATCTAATAAAGTTAAACAGCACTTGTCAGTTGGCATTTTATGATCTAAATTTAATCTAACGTTAAATCATGAAATGCCAACTGACAAAGTGTTGTTTAACTATAACTTAATCAACCGCGATCGCGCATGGAGATAATAAATAAATTAATTTCCACAAAGCGGTAGGCTATATTTATATGTGTATTAGCGAAATAATTGTTATGTAGTAAATGATAATATAATCTAGGGTGTTTAAACAAGATAATCTTGTCAAAAGTTTCATTCAGTGGCCGTGCTTAAGCCTCCTGATCATCCGTCAGTTGCTAAGCAATATGAACGAACTTTTTCTTCTAGACTAATGGTGAGCAAATACAACAGATAGAGAATTAAATTCATTGCTTTTATTTTCAACATGCACTCATTCACGTCTGTTTTATTTAATTCATGTAAAGTTACGTCTTTATTGGGGCAGGACATGGCGAATTACACTACGTGACTCAATGAGTTCGTCTCAATTGTTTAGAAACAAGCTGCATAAATTAACTATATCAGGAATTTATGTCTCAGATCTCATTTGTGCATGTCTGTTATGTTAAATAAAGTTGATTAATTAAAGCAAACCAAGTGGAACATATACTTTACCTGTGCACTGAGTTGTTGTTGACTGATCTCCTCAGATGGAGGAAGTCTCAAAACGGCCACAAGATGGCGCCGTAAATCGGCGAATCCGATATTACAAAACCGATACCCGATTATGGAAAAATGCTTAAATATCGGGAAAAATATCGGTAAACCGATACATCGGTCGATCACTACCCTTAACCTAAGTATCATAGAGGATATATGCTTATAGAGGATAGATGTGTTAGTACGACATACTAAAAACGGAAAAGTTTTTCCTTTGTGTTTTTCGCATACAGAGTTAACATTGTCAAAATGATCCCCATTCACACAGATCCACGAAAATGATTGAAAAAGCTGTATTATTCATAGCAGACCAGTAGTTGGCGAGGTCACTTAATAACGTAATACGCATGCACATGATGTCACCGTTTTCACAAAGGCGCATTTTTGTAGTTGACACAGAGAAAATGACGGTATCATTTTCAAAAACTTGCACTTTGAAACCCATTTCAAAAGTTTGCTTTTTCATGAATCGCCAAAATGCGCAAAAAATGTAAAAACCCCATAGACTTGGTAGACTTTTTAAAAACCCCTTAAAACATTGTAGCAACTGCATAGCAGTGCCTGCTAAAAGAATAAATGTAAAATGTTATTATAATGATAAAAACACTAAGAACACCTTAGCAAATGCATGGGAATGACCCAGCAACCACACCAACACTCTAGCAATCACACAGCAACTTGCTAAAAACCACTCAGAATACCTTAGAATATGTAATAAACCTTGTCAATGTTTGTAACATCAGAGACTTGTTCCTTAAGGCACCTACACACTACAAGATAACTAGGCCGATTTTGGATCCAACTCTCCCCTTCCGAAAATCCTAGGTAAAGGCACAATTATCTTGATGGTTCTACAGATTATCTTATCAGATTTTCCTGTGGTGTGAGATGTGTTAAGAGTGACTGAATCTGTTCAGAAGAACGCTGGGGCCGCACAGACTTCAAATCTTAAATATCCAACATGTTGAATATTTACGATCAGAAATTCTGTTGTGTGGGGTGAAACCTGAGGACAAACACGCACACAATCTGTAGATTGTCATGTGGAACGAAATGATACCAATCAGAAAGCAAGCTGATGGAAAATGGAAACATAACACACCTTCATCCAAACTTTGTTCTTTTTTTTCTGCGAATTTTATGTAAAAAACAGTCCAAAAACTATTGTTGCCATTTCTTCTTGCCCATCGTTCACCATGTTTACAGTCACATTTGACTGGTAGAGTTTTTGCGAGATTACCCATGTTCACAGTCAGGACTCTGGTTGTTTGTGAATGGAATCTGTTAGTGTGTTTGGTGTGCGGTCTTGGCCTCATTGCGGCACTCCGCATACTATAGGAACAAAACTGTTAAATGTATGATTTTTTATTGTCATGTTTGTGGTCTCTCACATTTTGAAAATCTAATATATTTTTAAACATCTTTTAGTGTGGGCCAGCCTTTAGCTTGTGTAAAACTGGCACATTGTTGATGCTGAATTATACTATCCACATCAATTTTATAGCTTTTTACTGACTAACAATCATCTTATTTTTATTTCTCTCAAAGTTGATAAAACATATCTGAGAAATATTTTATGCTCTGTTATTATTAAAAAAAAAAAAAAAAAAATCTGAGGGGTCTTCTAAGGAAGAGAACACTGAACATGGTAACATTTATGTTACAATGCTCTTGTTACATATGTTACATGTAGTTACCATAGTAATAACTATAAATTATGCATAATTACATGCAACTAACCCTAAAAAAAACCCTAATCCTAACCCTAAGTAAGTACGTGTAGTTAATTAATATTGCTCAGTACTTAAAAGTATTACACTGTAACATAAAGTGTAACCCTATTTTTTTTTTGTCAGTATCAGAAAGAGTGAAACAAAGATGTTAATTAATTGAACTCTCTCAGGACAGGCTGATGTTTTATACCATGGCGTTATTGAATGAGCCCTGTTTTCATATTAGAACAGGAAAAGAAACAGCTGGTTTTTTTTCCTCTTTTTTTTTCTTTTGTGGTTCTGATGAGATGCCTGCATTGCATCTACCTACCTCTGTGCGGACTCATGCCAGCTACATTAAAGTCTCGGTTGCACCGGCTCTGCCAGCACACACAGAAACAAGCTGCATAGTTCCAACAGGCCCATCATCTCTGCCAAGAGCTTAGCAGAGTGGCCAGGCCTGCTCTTTGTCTTTAAGGTTTCATCTTGGATGAAAAGGTTAATGTTTAAGCGGACTTTCTCGGTCTGAACATTTCCCAGGACGCATGACTAATTATATCCATAACCCTAAGCCTATCCCTTAGCCCGACCGTAACCCAGAAACAACATCTAATATACAGGTAATGTAAACGTCTGATAAACCTGTCTGTTAGACTTCCCTTTTGCACTGCTGCCAGTTTCTCAAGCCCACTGTCTTTCTCCACTCTATTGTTTCCGGCAAGAGTGAGGTCATTCAGGCCCTGACCCCTGATCGAGAGCAGCGATCCCCTTGTCTCCTGGGTAATAGGATTACCTAGCGTATGTGGGCCCACTCTTATTTCTCTTCAAAGGGGGCAATGGGATTTCTAACAGGGTGACATTGTCTTTGCTCGCAGTGCTAAAAGGACCTTTTTAGTTTCAACAGTTTCTTACTCTTAATTCCTAAGCAGATGTCTTTGTGCAAACAAGAGGCTACAGTCGGCTTTTAGCTGTTGTTTCGGTCGGGATCCTATTAGATGTAGTTTAGCAGCTAATTTAACACCCTTTTTATTTATCACCTGCACACATAGAGTCCAGCATCCAGGCAAGCTCTTTAGGTATAGCGACAGGAATTTATGACGGAATATGTGTGAAACTTTCATTTCCTTTCTGTTGTGTATTGTTTTAAGAACAGAATCCAGACACTCAAATTTGAAGCTGAAAAAAAACAACATTTAATACTGAATTGAAGTTGATATGAATGGAACGGTTACAAGGTAAACCTGAAATTGCATACTGTTTGTACCCATGGCTGAAACTTGTCACAGATTTATTGTTTGCATTAAGGAGGACTGCTCTCTATCCACATTATTTTCTGAAGGATGGAAAAAAATATTTTTGGCATAGACACTTTTCAAGCTTGCCAAAATGTGGCGCAGACATTGTGCTTCCTAAACACCATCTCCGCCTGGCTTGTGCCGTTGAAGAGGCTGCTCTTAGGTGCACTTAACGCTGAGTACTCCTCTTGCACACCCGGACCTGGACTCTAGACGTGCCACGCTGTCTGAGGTGAGGGGCGACGGAGGGCCTGTCAGACCGAGGGTCCATTAAGCGCAGACAGGCCCAGGCTTCAGGACCTTGCCTGAGGGGGGTTATCACGCTGGACAAGTCTCTTCTCTGAGGGCCTGTGATGGGTGAAGAGAAAGAAGGAACATTGATCTGATAGGTGGGATGGTGGGAGTGGGGAACCCTCTGCAGGTGTGAGGTGCCACATGAGTGTGTCTGGGCACAGTGTGAGTGACAGTGAGATAGTGGTAAGCGAAAGACAGTGTGAGACGATGGGGGAAAAAGGGAAAGATCTACAGAGAGAGTGTGAGAGAAGCAACTAATAATGTATATTCGTATACAAATAAAAGAAGTGACGCAGCATTTTGGTGTCTAATCTTGACTGCGTCGATGCTGTGCCATTTTGTATTTGTCTGTTCCTACATCCTACTAGGGCTGCCCCCAACTAAAAAAAATTCTAGTTGACTAGTAGTCATTCAGCAGTAGTCTAAAATAAGGAGTTTTAAAGAAAAATGTCAGAGGATTTCAATATAAGAGAAGAGAAGCTACATCCTAAATACATTGGGTCACAGGTCACCCTTCCGCTAAAGTCAACGCTTTCATGAATGTGCGTCGTTGCCGGAAGCCAGTGATTATAGTTTTAAATATGGATATTTTTTCTTACAAAAACACATTGCTTCACTTCTGAAGGCATTTATAAACCCACTGGAGTCGTATGGGTTACTTTTATGACATGCTTTTTGGAGATTCAAAAACTCTATTCAATGCCATTACAAAGCTGGGAAGAGCCAGGATTTTATTTAATATAACCCCAATTGTGTTCCGCTGAAAGTCATATACACCTAGGATGGCTTGAGGGTGAGTAAATAATGGGGTAATTTTCATATTCCTTTAAGTGACCTTTTATTTCATTATTATTATATTATCTGCAAATATGTTTTTTTTTTTAATATACTTTTAAGTTTTGAAATACACAAAAAGTGCACATTCAGTAAAGTACAAAAACACTTCTTTTTTTCTTTTCTTTTCTTTTTACAAGGGAATGCATGCTTTAGCAAATACCACTACTTATTGCTTCCAAATCAGTTTAGCCGAACTCTACCATTGTTCAAACAAACTTGTTGTCCCATGCCAAACTCACACAATTGGTTTGTTGGTTGAGTTGTTGGACACAAACAGAGCAATATTTTGAAACAACAACGAAAATACTTTAGTATGGGGAACACATATTCACAATTAACTACAATTTTGCTTCAATAAATTCCTAATTTATTGCTTATTAGTAGTTAGTAAGCTAGATGTTGTAGTGGTTATGTTTAGGTATGGGGTAGGATTAAAAGATGTAGAATATGTTAATGCAGAATAAGGCATTAGTATGTGCATTAAACAGCCAATATGCTAGTAATATGCAAGCTAATAAGCAACTAGTTAATAGTGAGAATTGGTCTCCAAACTAAAGTGTTAAAGGTGCCTTAGAACGTCTTTTTAAAAGATGTAATATAAGTCTAAGGTGTCCCCTGAATGTGTCTGTGAAGTTTCAACTCAAAATACCCCATAGATTTTTTTTTTATTCATTTTTTAACTGCCTATTTTGGGGTATCATTAAATATGAGCCGATTTAGGCTGCGGCCCCTTTAAATGCGTACGCTCCCCGCCCACGGAGCTCGCGCTTGCCTTTAACAGCATAAACAAAGTTCACACAGCTAATATAACCCTCAAAATTGTTCTTTACAAAGTGTTCGTCATGCAGCATGTCTAATCGCGTAAGTATGGTATTTATTTGGATGTTTACATTTGATTCTGAATGAGTTTGTTAGTGCTCCATGGCTAAAGCTAACATTACACACTGTTGGAGAGATTTAAAAAGAATGAGGTTGTGTTTATGCATTATACAGACTATTTAAAAATGAAAATAATGTCAGTCTTGTCTCCGTGAATACAGTAAGAAATGATGGTAACTTTAACCACATTTAACAGTACATTAGCAACATGCTAACGAAACATTTAGAAAGACAACTTACAAATATCACTAAAAATATCATGATATCATGGATCATGTCAGTTATTATTGCTCCATCTGCCATTTTTTGCTGTTGTCCTTGCTTGCTTACCTAGTCTGATGATTCAGCTGTGCACATCCAGACGTCCTGCCCTTGTCTAATGCTTGAACATGAGCTGGCATATGCAAATATTGGGGACGTACATATTAATGACCCCGACTGTTATGTAACAGTCTGTGTTATGTTGAGATTCGCCTGTTTGTCGGAGGTCTTGTAAACAAATGAGATTTGTTATTCAACTATGCCAAGATAAATTCAATTTTTAATTCTAGGGCACCTTTAACAAAATATCTTTCCATTTAAATTGTTAAATTCTACAAGTTCTTTTTTCATAGTGATCTTAAAGTATACCGAGATCATTTCATGAGTGGACAGAACATTAAAAATAGCGTCTTTTTAAAGACAGCATACATTTGCCCACATTATCGCAGTAAAAGCATGCCTTATCTCTGTCACCATAGCTATGGTGCAACAGATCCTGACCCCAGGCTGCATCTCTCTGATGATTGCTTTGATTCATACAGCCCTTGGTTTTCTGTTTCGCTCTTCCACTTCCTTCCTCAGAGAGAAAGAGAGGCAGGAGACAATGCTTTATTGTGTCCTCAAAGCTGCCTTATTAGTGAGGCTGCTGAAAGCTTCTGCCTCCGTGCGGAGTCTATTTGGAGACACTTAATAAGGGACATAATTCTAGCTTTTTATGAAAAACTGGAGTCAAAGTGGCTCGATTCTTAATCATTCCTGCTACATGATGAAACACAAGCGAATGTCTCATGAAACAAGAGAACAGTTTCACTTAGTGTTTATGAAAGACAAAAAAACATGTTTATATTGTTTACATTTTGAACTAGACTTCTAGGCTATATTCTGTGAGATACATTGATGTTGCTGTGACAGTGAAAAAAGATGTTGTGTCATTAATTCAGTCGTAAATCTTTAAGTTGTACAGGTCATAGTTTATAGGTCATGGTGTAATGACATAAACAAGTTTGTTAGCTCAGGGGGGCACTGTTGCTCAACCTTTGAACCTCAAATTATTTGAAACAAACCCTGCCATTACTTCATTTAAATTAGTAGTGTACTAAAGTGGGACACCAGATTGAAAATCTGCGATTTAAAATCAAATTTAAATCTAGAAATAATCAAAGGGTTAGAATTTAATTAGTTATATCTTTTAATTAAAATAAATAAAAACATATGAAATGCTTAATACAGATTATTCAATGTTAATAATATTTTCATACTAGATTTTGCCCTATAGGTCACTAATGACATAAGTACATTTGTAACACTGATCATTTTCACTAGTGGTCTCAGACTTTCGGTTTATGTTATGCCTCTCTAGTGTATATCTAGCGGAGTTCATTTGTATTAATTTATTAAACCAGTCTTGCTGTTGTCACCTGACGTTTTGCACTAGACAGAACTCAGCTGTTGTTGCTGAAACTTTCCTAAACGTTCTCCTGACCCTTAGCTAAGTATTAATCTGTGAAAGTGTCCCAGCACAGACCGGTGAGCTGAGAGGGGCTGAGTGCCGCCAGTCCAGATGCCCCATGGTGAGAGGTCTGCAGGCGGCTAGTTTTAGATAACAGCAGGGGCACCGCCGACTTCAAACGTTTTTAACCTTTGCTGTCAGGTCTGATCAGAAATAATGAGAGGTGTTTGTTATCACCCCAGTTGTTTCTGAGAAATCCTGAGGATTTCCAGTGGGCCTATAGTGTTTGTCATTTAAGTAGCTAAAACAAAGGCGATGAATCGAAAAGCAGAGTGATTAAACACTATTTCTGTCTTTTTCAGAATCCTTTGTTTTTCCATCACTATAATGCTGAAACTGACCATCATTCTTGCAAATCTAAACCAATGTAAACAGGCCAAAAACACTAATACACAACACCTGATGGCTGAGCGAATGGTCACCAAAGTTTCCTTTTTCCTTCACTTAAGTACAGAGCTGGGTAACTCTGAACGGTTTAAACTGAAAGAGGAAAGTATTTTGTCTGTGGCTGCATCCTTGACGGCAGCATTTCTTAACTTGGCAGCAGATTTGCTATTTGTTGCTTTGTCGCTGCTTTGTCGTTGCTTTTAACCCAGCCAAGATGTCTCTGTTTATTCGAGATGTTGCACATCGGCCTGCGAGTAAACAAAACGCCTCAAGAATGGGATGAACACAAATAGTTCATTTTCTAGACAAGCTAAACTAGCTTTGAGGTAGCTTTGCAAAGATTAAAACTTTAAAGGTCTCTTCAATACAGTGAGGATGTACTTTTAGCTAGAACTGCAAATCACTGCAAGAACACATTTTGTTCATCATGATTATTTTCACAAATGAACAAAACTTTTATGAATATTGAAGCATAGTCACCAGAGGTAAATATTGGCTAAACAAAGTATAGGCTAAACGTCAACATCGCCACTTCCGACAGCTCTTTCAGTCTTTATTTAAAAAACATTTTCGCTGAAAGTTTGAATAGTTTGCAAGAGCGTGATTATAAACACAAAGAGACTGAAAGGGAACTAGTGAGTAGATGAGTTTACCTCTTTGGTGTGATGTTTAATGACAGCCTTTGTAATTCTATTTAGCCACTTGTTAGCAAGTATAAGCTTTTAAAATAATCACAAGGGGATATTGCTGAAGTATTTTATGTTGTAGAATAAAATGTAGGCTGTAAACATCTTGAGCTTGTGTTAACCACCTTATTTCAGGCATTTAACAAAACTGCATTGACTTCAGGACGATGGGACTTGAAGTGCAAAAATGCAAACTTGTTTTCAGGTTTCGGCCGATTAAAATAAGTAATTCCTGCAGCATTCTATTGGAAAGATGATTTACCTTTGACGTCCCTCAAAAGATAAAATATATTGTGGATATCAGACTTGTCTTAAACAATTATAGAGGAGACTTAAGTTGTAACACGCTGCTATTCAGTACATTTTAGTAAGGTTTAGTGTCAAAAGTCCAGTTATACAAATGCTAATAACCATAAGCTAATTTATAAGTGGTTCATCTTAAATCCCAGACAGCAACAAACTGTGGCCCAGATACATGTGGATTATACGCGGATCAGATGTGGGCCAGATCTGGGCCGACACTATGTTGCTGTCAGGGATGGTTCCCTACCTCCTACAGTGCTGGAATATCCAATTGATTCTAAAGTGCTTTGTCTTAAAGGTGCCCTAGAATTAAAAATTTAATTTACCTTGGCATAGTTAAATAACAAGAGTTCAGTACATGGAAAGACAGACAGTGAGTCTCAAACTCCATTGTTTCCTCCTTCTTATATAAATCTCATTAGTTTAAAAGACCTCTGAAGAACAGGCGAATCTCAACATAACACTGACTGTTATGTAACAGTCAGGATCATTAATATGTACGTCCCCAATATTTGCATATGCCAGCTCACGTTCAAGCATTACACAAGGTCAGCCAGTTTTAACGTCTGGATCTGTGCACAGCTGAATCATCAGACTAGGTAAGCAAGCAAGGACAATAGCGAAAAATGGCAGATGGAGCAATAATAACTGACATGATCCATGATAACATGATATTTTTAGTGATATTTGTAAATTGTCTTTCTAAATGTTTCGTTAGCATGTTGCTAATGTACATTTAAATGTGGTTAAAGTTACCATTGTTTATTACTGTATTCACAGAGACAAGACTGTCGTTATTTTCATTTTTTAAACACTTGCAGTCTGTATAATGCATAAACACAACTTAATTCTTTATAAATCTCTCCAACAGTGTGTAATGTTAGCTTTAGATAATGGAGCATACTAACAAACTCATCCAGAATCAAATGTAAACATCCAAATAAACACTGTACTTACGCGATTAGACATGCTGCATGATGAACACTTTGTAAAGATCCATTTTGAGGGTTATATTAGCTGTGTAAACTTTATTTATGCTCGGGGGTGGGGAGCAGGAGAATTTAAAGGGGCCGCAGCCTGACTCGGCGCATATTTAATGATGCCCCAAAATAGGCAGTTAAAAAAATTTATAAAAAAAAATCTATGGGGTATTTTGAGCTGAAACTTCACAGACACATTCAGAGGACACATTAGACTTATATTACATCTTTTAAAAAGACGGCACCTTTAAACTTACCTTTCTCTTATTTTTGTAGCTTTGTGCAATTTATTCTGGTGAATCAGTTCACTCTAAATGCTCCTCTCTCTTTTGCTTTACTCCTCTTACTGTAGCTTTGAAAAGTTTGATTCTTTCAAGTCAATCTTTTTGTTTGGATGGATCATGTAAATGAACAGATTCAAAACAATGGATCACCGATTCAAGTCCCAGTGATTCTACTGGCCCCACCACAAAAAAGTAATAAATAAATTAAATAAAATAATTATTGTTTTAGTTGTTTTTGACTCTTAACTTCAACATATAAGGTTATGACACCAAAAACTGCTAGCCAAACTTGTATAAATTTTAAATTATGTTAAAGACAAATTACAAAATAAGAACAAATAATCTGAATGTGTGTACAGAAATTGTCTATGAACAATAACCTACCATGATAAAGATTCACTGAAGAGTGTAGTAGCCAGCACATTCATTATGATTTTCTGTCTATATATGATTTTTTTTTCAATATTAATTTTTGCCCTCTCCCTCTCTGCTGAAGGCCATTTTTTCTGACTATTCTCTACTGTCGGTCTCTTTAGATGCTCTATACATCCACTGAGTGCTGCATGTTGACATTTAGCACTTGTTTGTGATGCACTGTTGTGTAGACCCTCCATTCTTTCTGAGTTTCGTAACTGCTCTGCTGAACACGGGATAGTTCAGTGTGCCTCCTTCTTTGTTTAAACTTTCGCATGGCCACCCAGTGCTGCACTGTTTACTGCGGCACTATGTTTCAACGATAACTGGAAGTCGACGTTCACAAAACGCCCTTTCATCCCCTCATGTCTATGTGTGTATTCTAAATACTGTCAAGAGACGAGACTCGCACGCATGCACGCGAGACTTTACGCTCAGAATAGGCTTCTCGCTGTCTGGCTCATATTGACAGAAGACATTGTTGTTTAATAGCCCTCTCACAGTCTGATAATGTCATTTTCCACTGGAGGAAGAGACAAATCGGCTATTTGCACAGAACAAAGTATAATTGATTTGTGAGAGTCATAAATTAAGTGTCATATAGCGAAGGCTGAAATTCTTCACAGCTGTGGGCTTTGACGCAGGGCACTAAACCAAACCCTAATTGTCCAAAATAAACAATATTTCTGCGCCTGAACAATTAGCATGATGAATAGGAAATGGTGATAAATGCTTAACTGCTGTTCCTTCATAGCCACTTTCTGCTGTGTTTGCCGTACTCGGAGGAAAATCGAATCCCTCTAATTTACTGTGACTTTCACATCATTGTGCTTTTTCAAACCTCAGCACTAAATCAAATCAGAGGTTCAAACTACAATTTTCGTGTAAAGAGGGAAGCAATCGTTTTTTTTTTAATGCCAGACACTTTTGCTTGCCCAGACATTTTAACTGAATTTGAAGGCTTAATGTTTTAAAGCAAATTCAGTTTCTTTCTAATACTCATTACTATTCATCTTCGATTTGTATAGTAACCAGGATTCCAGCTGTAATGGTTTAGGTTGCATTACTAGCACATCCAGCCATCTTTGATCTTTGTAGCCTGCAAAGCTCAAGCCAGTTTCTCTCCCACAATAACCTGAGGCGCTGTGGAATTAAGGCAGAGATTCCCTGTGAGATAATGGGAGAGCGATAACAAGACAGCAGGCTTTGGGGTCATGGGTCAATCTACTGTCTGTCTGAATTCTGGAGTCTAAGGATATTGAGAGACTTTCCTGCTGTCTGGATGTCTATCATTAACACATACATGTACAAAATCACTTCATATTTTAACACTTACAACCTCAAAGCAATCTGTAAATGTTCAAATGGTCTTCTAATGATGAACAGTTTGGGCTATACGGACATGAAGGGGACTTCAAATCATGTTAGAGACTTGGTATGTGCTCTTTTCACTTGAGCCAGTAAGCAATGCTTTAAAACCCACCCAGAACACTCTGGTATCATGACAAGGAGTTTTATATACGAGCAAGCATTTTTCTTCAGAAAATTCAAAAAAATTGTTTGTGTTTTTGTTATTCTTTGGAATGGTGCAAATAGGAAAATTCCCCCCATCCCTACAAACTCATAACTGTCTCCAGACTGTGATATTTATCTATTTATATCAGACTGTTTACATTTAAAGTAAATAAGTAGGTGAGCCTTTTCGCTTTAGGAAACCGCTGTGGTAAACAGACGGCTGTTAGCATTGTGTGTTGAACAATTGACACTTTCATGGGGGAAGGGGTTGCCCTAGAAACTTCTGAGGTAATGTGATATAATTAGTCTCATGATACAACTCTTGTCTCATAGAAATGTGAATGTCAGATGATGCCTTTGTCAATGTTACATTTTTTTTTATTTATTTGAGAGATGAATAGAGAAGGTATTGCATATTATGTGACATCTCATTAAATGCATTAAATGAAATAATCCTGTAACACGATTTAGTCATTCCTGCAACACTATTTATATATTAGTTTTATGTTTCATTTTAGTTTTTACAAGTAATGAATAAAAGACAAACAAATAGTGCATAAAATATTATTTATGTATAGTGTTCATCTTTCTATTCTTGCATTGCAAAAACTTCCAAGAATATAGTTTGTCCTTTTGGGTTGCTGTTCTTTTCATCACTTCTGTATTTACCTTGGTCAGTGTTGTCAGGGTTATGTCTGTGTTTTAGTTTATTTTTTTAAAGGTTTGCCTGTTTGTTTCAGTTGTTTGTTTTATGTTTACACCTGTTGCTTGTTTCATTCTTCTGTCACGTCTGGTTGAAAAGCTAACGAAAAAGATATCTATTCGCAGCAACTATTTTATTTACAAAGCTCAGAACTTAACAAAACACTCTGGATTCTGAGGATCAAAAAACATGAATGGAAAAACCAACTAAACTTGACGAATGCCAAGCAACGAGTGACAGAAAACAAGCATATGTACAAGACTAAACCAATCAACGAAACAAGCAACAGGTGTAAACATAATCATTCAATGAGAAAACCAAGGAAATAAAACAAACAGGTAAACTTGGAAAACCCAGACTAAAACCCAGACATAACCCTAACAACTGGGTTTTGTAAAGGAATATTTTCTGTAACATTGCTCTGGAACATGTTTATTGCAAAAGGGGCTATAGAAATCAAATGAACTTATTTATAAAATTTAATTTTAAAATGATTCTTAAGATTCACTGTCAAATGATTAAAAGATTCAACTTAATACATACCTAATATTTCCCAGATAATGATTTAACCAGTTCTTATTGCTCTAGTGCAATGACATATAAAACTATTAGGTACTACTTTACAATAAGGTTTCATTAGTAAACATTAGTTAACTACTTTAGTTAAGAATTAATAATTCTACAGTCTTATTAATCTTAGTTAATGTTAAAATCAAATGTTGTATTTGTTAACATTAGTTAATGCACTGTGAACTAACAAACAATGAACAGCTGGATTTTTATGAACTAACATTAAAGGGATAGTTCACCCAAAAATGAAAATTTGATGTTTATCTGCTTACCCCCATTGCATCCAAGATGTAGGTGACTTTTTTTCTTCAGTCGAATGCAAATTAGGATTTTTAACTGCAACCGCTGCCGTCTGTCAGTCAAATAATAGCAGTAGATGGGAACTTCAACTATAACAGTAAATAAAACTTGCTTAGACAAATCAAAATTAAAACCTGCGGCTCGTGACGACACATTGATGTCCTAAGACACAAAACGATCGGTTTGTGCGAGAAACCGAACATTATTTATATAATTTTTACCTCTAATACACCACTATGTCCAACTTCGTTCAGCTTCCTGTTAGTGAGGTCAAAAAACGCGTTGTGATGACGGAAGTGATGTCTCGCCCATATACTTCAATGAGCGCGAGACATCACTTCCGTTGTCAGAGCGCGATCAGACCTTACTAGCCGGAAGCTGAACGAAGTTGGACATAGTGGTGTATTAGAGGTAAAAAACGATATAAATACTGTTCGGTTTCTCGCACAAACCGATCGTTTCGTGTCTTAGGACATCAATGTGCCGTCACGAGCCGCAGGGTTTAATTTGGATTTGTCTATGGAAGTTTTTTCGACTCTTATTGTTCAAGTTCCCAATCACTGCTATTATTTGACTGACAGACGGCAGCGGTTGCAGTTAAAAATCATAATTTGCGTTCGACTGAAGAAATAAAGTCATCTACATCTTGGATGCCCTGGGGGTAAGCAGATAAACATCAAATTTTCATTTTTGGGTGAACTATCCCTTTAACAAAAATGAATAAATACTGTAACAAATGTATTGCTCATGGTTAGTTCATGTTGGTTAATAAATTAACTAATGTTAACAAATGAACCTTATTGTAAAGTGTTACCAACTATTACTGTTACTTTTACAACTTTTGTACACAGTATAATGGGGTGTTATAAATGAGAACACTTTACTTGAAGCCTTATGTACAGTATAATGCACTGTTGCAATCAGTACATCTTTTCATAAATAATCGTATACAAAATTAAAAAGCATTATAATATTCGGAGGTCCCATGAATTTGGCAGTTCCATTATTTATCATGTGTTTTAATGCATTATACTTTCTAAAGGAGCAAACATAAAGTATTATAATGTATTATAACTGTGGTTACAATTATTCATGCATTGCAAGGCATAATTAATGCAACAAAAATAATGCATTATACAGGCTTAAAGTAAAGTGTTACCATGAGAATATATAGCAACATTCATATAAGAGGGTCCCTTGCAAGACTATCACCATATTTGTCTGTCTTGGCATCGAAAAGTAAAAGTAGTATGGAGTAGAGTTGTTAATAATAGAGGTGTTTAGAGCGCAGTAGAGTCGAATAGAGTAGGAACAGAGAAGTGTACAGTGGAGCAGAGTAGACTTGGTTTGGTGGGTGGGCCTGATTCCCTGCTGTTGTAGTTTCACCCCAGCACACTCACGCCTCCACCGGTCACAGCCTCTTTACAAGCCTCCTGCCGTTTACAACCTACTGAAGTGTTGGCTGTCATTACCCAGGAGTAATTACTGTGTAGAACACCTCAGGGCAGAGCAAGAGAACCGGACGGGCTGTGTAGCGACTCCAGTAGAGTGCAGAAGAGGAAAGGGGGGAGCTCCCTGACCAGATGAGTCCCTGCTTAATTTGTCAATGACTAACATGACCGGCCCGCTCACGCGTCGGCCTTTGATGTGGCTCAGTAAACATGAGAGGGAGTGCAGCAAGCGTCCTGAGAGTGCCGTTATCTATCCCAGAGTGCAGTGGAGACCTGATAAGGACGTCCGCAGGGCGCCTGGCATCCATGGCTTATCTGCGTGGCTGCCTAACTTTGCTTGTTCTGTTGCATTGACAGCTGTAGCCGCTCTGACCTCAGCTCGTGTGGGTACATAAAAACCTGCTTGGCACACGCCATGTACCTAAACATCTCTTTAATGTTGCACCTTGGGCTAAGAGAGGTCACCTTTCACTTTGAAATCCAGTTATTGTTTGGGACTGAGTCTAAGGCAGCTAACCTAATCCAGAGCTCACAAAGGCCACCTTTGGATCAGTTAGCAGCACAAACCAAATACACATTCCGACCTTTGATGTTCAATGAGTTGTTTAAAGGTGACGTCACGAGTGTCGTTTACACGACACGTAAACACTATTAGCATCCATTGTTCGCATTGTCATTCATGTCAGTGGCAGGCTGTTGAAGAGAAGTACTGTATTGTGAATATTGCTGTTTGCTAATAGTGGCTTATGTAGTGATTAAATATGGTGCTTGAAAAAAAAATTCTGTCAGAATACATGGACATTTTTGAATGGCTCTTTGCAGTCCAGTGGTGTAGTTACAACATTTATGAGCTAAAACCCTTTGTTTTTATTATATATATATATATATATATATATATATATATATATATATATATATATATATATATATATATATATATATATATATATATATATATAAATGACACTACAATTACACTATAATTACTACTGACATGAACATAAAATTAATAATGAATTATACTACTACCATAAGTATCCAGCATTACCCATATACATATAGTACACTGTCGTTAAGCGAATGTACTATACAGCAAATCTGCTTGATTGTTGATAAATGTAACCCGTATACTCAAGCAATGCAATATATGCTACAATTCTTAGCTGTGCACAGCTATATAAATAAAGTTGGATATATATTATACAGTACTCGCGCAAAGTGATATATAGTGATATATATTGACTGTTTTTTTTTTTTTTACACAAACTAACTATTTTACTGCCCAGTTCTTTATATCTGCATACATACAGTATATTTGACATGTCATATATGTAACAAATCTCAGCCTCTTGATTACTTTTATCATTGCAGAAAGTAAACTATATTATTGGCCAGCTTTAATCTGCTAAATGCAATTATATGGCATGGAGATATTAAGATATTATAAACATTAACATCATGATTTTCTGTAAACCTGCTTTGAAACAATATGTATTGTAAATATTATATATTATTATATTATATATACTGTATATAGATAGATAGACTTAAAAAAGGTCACTTAATATAAATACTTTTAAAATAAATACTTAAACATAAGAATATTATTTTTGTTATTTTTCTTAGAAATACACAAAACATGAAAACATAAAAAAATCTACAGATTTTTTAGCGGGAAGTTTCTGTTAGTCTGTCAATTATTTTATTTGAGGGATATTTTTTTGCTTTTATTGTATAAAAGCTGAGAACAGACAGGAAAGATAGAATAGGTGCCTGCATTCCCCGGATCCAGTAATCAGTGTAAACGCAGCCATGTACATATTTATGTAAACTGTACTGGGAAAATTACGGCGCCTAATCAAAATGGGAAAATTGTGGGAACCCTTGGGCATTACTGATCCACTATGTGAAGTGTACCATATTTAACCTTCATCAAGACTGTTTTACTATAACCACATGCAGTGCATACCTGCATCGTTAATCAGAGCCAACCAAGGTAACAACTTTGCAAAAATGAAAAGGCAAAGTCAACAGTCAATGGCTATTACCTGTTGCAACCAAAGCCTGGATAATTATCCCTTCAATTTCAGGGGGGAGACAGGCCCAGATAAAAGTTGGCGTTAGGACTCAGACTTCAGTCTCCATTTGACCGGGTCCTTGCCTTCCCAACTGAAGTGACCTGTGCCGCAAAAGCGCGGAAAGTGACAAGAGACGTCCCTATTTTACGGCGGGCTATCTGAAGACCGGAGCGATAATGAAAGCCCCCCTTACCCCGTCTCCTTTGTCTGAGCTGCATGTCTGGAATATTTGGGGAGATTTTATCAGATGCGTTATGTTCCTGGAGGAGGCTGTCTGTCTCGGGGACAGTCTGAATGGAGCGTTGAGTCCTGGCAGATGAGTGAATTAGTCAGCGTCTTGGCCTGTCAGCAACCTTTACCTTTCTGCATCCCATCTGTGTTGAATAGAAACTCAGTCTGGGTCAAGAAATAAGGCTAATTTATATGCAAATTTGAATGATATTGATGCCAGACTGTTTACTTTCATTTTTGGCTGCTGTTTAGCGAGAGTTATGTCATATTTTTGTACAGTGACGCTCATGGCTACTTATGGTCCATCAGAAATCAGACTACTAAACCATCACTGTCAAACTAGCAACTGTTGGGCCTAATTACCGGTTCTTAAGTTTTCCCCAGTGTGTGCTCTCATTGCTTGAGACTGTATTAATTACTAATGTCAGCTGGTGATATCAGAGGGCTGGAACGCTCTGTGTCTCTTAGCTGTAAATCAGACCGGCTGTTCAAAGAAAAGCCGTGGGGTCCACCTGTCAGCACAGGCAAACTTGCACTCAGTCTTTCTACTAATAGCACTGCCCACTGCAGACTAGTACTCTCTGAAGATATATACTGAAGTAAAAAACTAGGCAAGTTGTTTTGCTAGTGCCTTTCATAGCTGATTTTTTTTTTACATTATCTTGGGTTGGAAATTTTCAATTTTGTGTGTTTTTTTTTTTCATCCTCACATTTTTTAAATAATCTGACAGACTGCACAGAATCAAATGTGTGAATACCAGTTTTTAAACAGGAAAAAATATGTTACTCTTCTTGTTATGAGCATTTTTAGCCTTCAAAAAATAAAGTTTGAAAAAATAAATAAAATATTTCTAAACTTGGAAAACTAAATAGTTTAGTAACAAAAAAAAATATTTGTTACTAAATTCAGAAACTGTTCTGTGAATACTTTTGTAACAGTATAACAGACCGTTGTGCAGTGCAGACACATAGAGAACTTTCAGATCTAATGAGAAGCCTCTTGATATTTGGATTGGATGTGATGCTTAAATAATTTAAACACTATACATGTTTGTTTATTTAGGCATTACCTTCCAAAATATCTCTTGACATTTCTCAACGCACACTATAAAGGACAGTTTGCAAATAGGCTACTGTTTTGAAACTAATATAAAGATTTGAGATCAAGTTCTCCATAATTAATGTCTATTTTCATAGCTATCTAGGTCCATTATGAAATAAAATAAAACTTCAATTATCAATGTGCTTTATTATTAGTGACTATAAAGATATGATGGGAATTGCCCAAAAAAGTCTGCAATGGTTAAAACAAAGAAGCACAAAACAGTTGAGTTGAAATGAAGCATTTTTATTTAAATGATAATAATAAAAAATGATTACACTGAAATTTTTGTGTAGAATGTCAAGATGACGGCCTATATATATTTTTGTTGCATGGTACCTTATTATTTATTGATATTATTTATAATAGATTTTTACTTGATTTTTAGTATTGTAAGCTAAACAGCTAAAGAGTAAATTTCACTACTGGAGAGTTATGATACATACAGTAAACCTTTGTGCTGACTAGTTCACACTGTTTGTTTAAAATTTTTGGTCCCACTTTATATTAAGTGGCCTTAACTACTATGTACTTAAATCAAAAAATAAGTACAATGTACTTATTGGGTTCATATTGAATTGCAAAACACTTGTGCTGCTATTGAGGTGGGATACAAGTAAGGTTAGGGAAAGCTTTGGTGGTATGGGTAGGTTTAAGGGTAGGGGTAAGGGTTAAGGGATGGGTCAACAGTGTAATTATAAATGTAATTACAGAAATTAATTACAGATGTAATTACATGCAGGTGTTTTTAAAATATAAGTACAATGTAAAAACATGTATGTACACAATAATTGCATTGCATCAAATGATTAATTTAAATGTAAGTACACAGTATTTAACGCCACAATATAAAGTGGGACCAAATTTTTATTTAGTATAAAGTTGGAGCAGAATTATTTTTGGGGGGATCCTTAAATGCCATTTGAACACTAACATGGATGAACGTAAAGAAATAGAAAGTTTAAGTCATAATAAGATGTTACCTAGACCGACCAATGAGGGGTGCTGAAGCTTCATCCAGCTAAAAACGCACCGCAGGGCTCTGAACTGCATTACTTCCCCTCTATGAGCTCACGCCATGATCTTATGCTTCATGGATAAATGAATATGCTGTGTGGATGAACATAAAAATGTATATAATTGATGTTAATCTTTATTAGAGGGCTTGAGATTTGATTTTCAGATTTTTTTTTATAGAAATGATTTATATGTTTTGTTTTTAAATTTTAAGAAAATTATAATTATTATTGTTATAATTATGTATTTTATGAATAATTACATTTTAGTCATTAATAACTAGTAATTAATCATTAATTAATGAGTAATTACACTGATAATAGCTAAGTTCAGTTGGGAGGACATATAAAGTACAGTCTCAAATTGTGGATTTAAAATGCAACTTGCTAAAAACATACCTTTAAAAATTACGAAATTACGTTGCACAAATACTGTCCATTCACATGACTAAACTGCACAGCCTCCAAATCTACATGACCTTTTTTCCCGTGGAATTTAAAATGTGTTTAGTCAGGATTTGAACCCAGGTCCCCTTTCATTCTGAAGAAAAACTGTACCATTAATCTATCCCGTCTTATCACACTTATAAACCACTACATGTTTTTTTGAGTCTTATCTCACTTAGGGCACCAGATGAACCAGGACTGCCTCTAATATCCCTCTATCCACAATCCACATAGACATTTAACACATAATCCTCACAGGTCTTATTTGTTACGGCCAAATTACACTCCTTCAAAACATAGGAATAAAATGTAAAGCTATTAATTATAATCTTTATCCAAATCTTTAACAAGAAGGTCACTTTCGCTATGAACACAGTGCTTAGGCACAGAGAGAGGTGATTTCCTGGGATAACTTGGATAAACGCAGGGGTTTTAGGAAGCATATGGTTTTACAATGATCACATTTTATAAATGTAAACTCAAGCTATCAGATATCTGACATCGGGTCGGTCGCAGCCGCCGAGCGGAGTAGATTGAACCATCGACAAGCTCAAATTAGATGTAAATGGAAGGAACGGGACAGGGGTTCGAGTTTTATTGCTCGGCATTAATTGGCTCCATGTCTTTGGAGTGAGGAGACTTTCAAGCCGTGAGTTATGTAAATATAAGCAGCTCACTCCTGCCTTTTGAAGTCCTGCTTTGTATAAATTGAGCCAATTTCTTTATCTGGGAAATGTTTAAACAGCTGTTAGTCTTAGTAAGGGATGTCCCCGAGATTGTTCGCTCTTCCCTCTCGCTACTTCCTTCTCTCTTTCTGCTTCTTTTCTTTTTCTTTTTCTTTTTTTTTTGAAGAATCCCTCTTCAGGAACCATTAAAGGAGATTACAGATGCTTGTCTGACCTTCACTCCATAACTCTGTTTGTACATTTTCTAAGCTTCAATGAGACACTTTGATCTTCTCCTATTTAGGACGCCATAAAATATGTTGTTTTAAAGGCATTTGGTGACTTTCTGTTTGATTGTTTTAGAAAAAAGGTGAATGTAGCCTGTTTGGTTGATCCTTTGTAGCTATTTTCAAAGCTTGGCTTCCATGTCTCGTTTACAGTATATAATGCTCATTTTCATTATGATGATTGAGATGTCTTTCGCTCGTCACTGAGTTCCCCACCTCCAAACCACCCGCTCCAGAGCCTCGGCCCCCCTCATCCGGTGCTTACTCATAACAGACTGAAAAACAGACCAGTCCTCATTAAATCAGTCGATAATGAGTTTATGTTTTTTTGGATTACATTTCTTCATGAGAGCCCACTAATATTTTGTCTGCAATAAACATCTGCCACAATCAATATTTTCTCCATTTTATAACACTTGTTGAGGCCTTGTTCCATCTTTAGAGATCATTTTGTGTCTCATGGTTGAGATCTAATAGTACACGTTGTGTTTTTAACTTTTTCACCCTTGTAAATGAAAACGCAGCATTGCGATTCAGCGAAACCGTCCAACTCTGGGTGACCTTGGGCAGCAGTCTCCATCTTAATGAGTCAACCGCTGCTTAATTGAATTTCACATGTGGCGAAATGTACTTGAGATGTTCTTGCTTTCATTCTCTTCATGCTTTTTGGACGCCGAGGTCCTTCATGACTTTAATAATCAGTGTTGTTACCACATTTGCCTAAGTTAGTTGAGATTATCAGATTATGCTCTCTTGATCAGAGCCACATGCTAAGACCCATTGATTATATCTCGGCCTGTATTTTCCGTTCACTCGTTCATTGAATGGGACTCTAAACTGCATTTCCTGTTCGACTTAGTGAGGGGTTTAGCCATGCTGCACAAATACTTCATCAGAAAAAAAAGTTTTAGTTTTGAACTACCCTGGTAGTAATTAAGTAAACATTGGAAGTTGTATTCAGGGGTACCATGCAATTTTTTTAAGGGCACTAGTGGTAGTCTTGACTCATTTGGTGCTTGGGTGAGAAAATAGGCCTACATACTTGAAGAAAAGTGCAGTTTTACATGCCTGAAGAGAAATGCAATTTTTTTATAGCATACCAGAAAACTTGGGTTTAATTATCAATGTAATATAAAATATATACACTACAGTACCAATAAAAAGATCAGAGTTGGTAAGTTTTTTTGGCAACACTTTATTTTAGGGTCTTTTATCTTGATGCTTATTAGCATGCGTATTACTAGAATATTGGCTGTTTATTACTACTTATTAAGCACGTATTAATGCCTTATTCTGCATTCTTAATCCAACCCAATACCTAAACTTAACAACTAATTTACTAACTATTAATAAGCAGTAAATTAGGAGTTTATTGAGGGAAAAATTTGAGTTAATACACTCTAAAAAATGCTGGGTTAAAAACAACCCAAGTTGGGTTGAAAATGGACAAACCCAGCGATTGGGTTGTTTTAACCCAACTGTTGGGTTAAATGTTTGCCCAACCTGGGTAGTTTTATTTAACCCAACTATTGTTTGAAAATGACTATATGGCTGACTTAAAATGAATCTAAAATGAAATTAAAATGTTCATTTATTTAACATATTAATAAATGTTAATTTTCAAGATATTTTGGGCTCATTATAAGTAAGCAATACTGTAATTTTTAAACAATAGTTAAGTTAAGTAAAACTACCCAGCAGGTTGGGCAAACATTTAACCCAACTGCTGGGTTAAAACAACCCAATCGCTGGGTTTGTCCATTTTCAACCCAACTTGGGTTGTTTTTAACCCAGCATTTTTTAGAGTGTAGTGAATATGTATTCCCTATACTAAAGTGTTACCGATTTTTTTAATGTTTGGAAAAAATTTTTTCTTATGCTCACCAAGTTTCATTAAATAATAGAAGGTTCAAAGGAACAGCATTTATTTGAAATAGATTTTTTTTAAATGACAATGTAAAAGTCATTACTGTCACTTTAATGAATCCTTGCTGAATAAAAATAGTACTTTCTTTAAAAAAAATGGAAATGTATGGAAAAGAACAGCTTTGACATTTTGATAATAATGCCTCAAAGCTATAAAATCATTTTAGTGTCAGAATAAAGTTCCCTCTGCTGACTTTATGACAAGCAGAACTGAACTACATTTGCACTGGCCATTGACTGCTGGTCTCTTAAGCAAACACTAGATTTTAAAAGACCATTACTATCTGTGAATTGCTAAAGAAACAACATTTGTGAAGGCTGTTTTCCCAAAAGCATCTGTACAACGAGCAGTTTAATTTGTATGCATTGTGTCTGCAGGGAAAAGCTTTTCCTCTGCTGCTCCTTTACACTTTTTAATCTGGAAGTGGGTGATTTAGTAATGGTAGCTCTGGGAATTTGAAAGGGTCGGTCTGAGAGGAGAGTCAGAGAGTCAGTTACTTCTGTGTAAAAGTAACCACCATAAACACTGTGGTGGTACGATACACATGGTATCAGATGTTGGCCACTGTACATCTAAGAATACCATGAGGGAGTGTCCGAAAAAAACAAACAAACATATTAATACCATGGTACTTTCTTATATGTATAAGTGACAACCACTTTTTCATTTTAGCCAGTAATGGTTCCTGTCTACATCACCATCAGAGGGAACAAAATATTGGGTTTAACGTCTTTCTGGGAGAGGAGGATGCTAGATTCATTAAGATTTTTCCTTCCTCGTCTCCTCCTCTCAATCCATCTGAAGTACCATTATGGCTTTTCAGTCTGCTTCCTGTGGATTCCTTTCTCTCCTCTCCCTCAGCCTTATAAAAGGTGCCTTCACCAATGGATAGGCTGGGAGGAGAGGGCTTTCTGACATGAAGGGTCCTCATGACCTGGGCTTTAAAGGTTTTGCTAGTGTGTGTATATTTGTATGCTCCTGTGATTGAAGGCAGAAGTCTTAAATGGGTGCTGTGCGATTAACTAGAAGGCTGGCATTGCGCAGTAATAATGAAAACCAGCACGGTAGACTAATGATCTAAACTCTGCCACTCTCATGCTCTCTTTTGCCTTAATAAACTTCCTTTCTGTCTCTGGGCTTTTCCCTTTGTTTGTCTTCCTCACTCTCTCTGATTATTTTTTATTCTTCTGCTCAGTCTGTTAACCTTGTTAGTTTGTGGCCTGCTCATATTATGTTCTTTTATGCAACAAAAGCAATTTAGACATGTTTAGATTGAAAACATGAATGTAAACAATAGTAATTGTAAACAAGAATAATTTTTTTATTAGTTTAGTTAGTTTTAGTTACTTTATTTCCATTGCTCTAACAGAACTCAACCCTAAAAATAATTTTGTTCCTCTGAATTAAGTTCCCTGGTAACTTTAGAATAAGCAGATATGAGCTACATTCACATTGGCCATTGTGAGCCCATACCAGGCCTGACTGCTGATCTATTAGTTTAGGTCTCTATTACCATTGCTCATTCTTAGGGTTACAGATGGGCTCTTTTGACTTTAGCCAGTATTAATCATCTTACAATGACCAGAACACCCTACAGCAACCACTAAACAACACTCTATCAACCACCCAGAATGTCTTTGCAAGCCCATAGCAATGTCCTTTAGCAGCTAGGGCTGGGTAAAAAATATATATTTCTTGATTTTAATAAATTCTTATTTTTATGAACTGATATTTATTCTTAAAACCCAAGAATCGATCTTTTAGTCTATGCTGTTTTCAGCTGAATGAACAGAACATTGTAGCGCACCTCTCATCCAAGAAATTGCCATGCATCCTACATTTTCCAGGCAATGAGGAATACAACAGATGGGTCCTTCGCGACCTACCCTTCCTCAGAATTCATTGCACACCGGTGACGTCAACATTTTTTTGAGAGAGAAATTGCCGGATTTTACTTTTAACTTACTCGAATATCTAATGATACAAAAAAAAAAAAAAAAAAAAAAAAAAAAAAAAAACTTTAAAGCGGATCAAATGTTGACATATATTACTAAGATGTGATTTTATAGTTTATATTCTTTATTTTTTACAGAAAGGGACCAAGGCGAACATATTTAGACAGTATAGAAACCCTGTTTTGTTGTCAGACAGTTGAATATAACTTTCAAAAAAGTCCAGTACAAACGTTACTGCTGATCGTCAACGGCACCTGCCACAGTTGCTAGGTGACAAGAACAATCCTCCGTAAGCTAGACTGTCCCGTTTAACAACACTCAGCCTGACCTTCATGGCCTCTGAATAGGGACAAAACTAGTGTTACATTTAGCGGACCTCAGAAAAGCCATTCAGTGAGCATTACGCGTTATTCAGCTAGAAAAATTAACTCTAGAGTGGAGCATTTTGCTAAATATATGCACCATATTACATAGTCATTGTATGTTTTTATTTTACTGTTATTCAATATTTAATGTATGTTTGAATAAATCCATCAAGTTTTTATGGTCCCACTTTTTATTAAGTGGCCTTAACTACTCTGTACTTACAATTAGATTAATAATTCGATACAATGCACTTATTGTGTACATACATGTCTTTTACATTTGACTTATATATTAAAAATACCTGCATGTTATTACATCTGTATTACATTTCTGTAATTACATTTATAATTACACTGTTGACCCATCCCTTACACCTTAACCCACCCTTAAACCTAACCATACCACCAAACCTGACCTCAACAGCAACAAAAGTGTTTTGTAAATAAACTATAAACACAATACGTACTTTGTATTATTTTTTGATGTAAGTAGTATATAATAGTTAAGGCCATGTAATATAAAGTAGGACCGTTTTTATGACAGACACCATTTAAATGTTAAATTTCAAAAACGAATTGGAGTAGATAATAATTATGTAATCATAAAGTTAGTATTATAACTTTATTATTATAAAAACTTCCTTGTGTGTAATTTCAGTGTTTGTACAAATCAGTTTATTTTAACCTTCAATGCTATTATAATGTAGTACCAACCGACTCCCTGTATAGTTACAGCATTATGTAGCCCAGGTTAAAATTGAAAATACACAACAGAAATATAAATACACAACATCAAGTATCTAAAATAAAAAAAGGAAATCTTAAAGGGGACTTATTATGCCCTTTTTATGCCCCACAGATCATTTGTTATAGCTGGTCAAATTTGCCCCTATTTGAGTATGAGCAAAAACTCATTTTTCTGTGTATCCCTTTAAATGCAAATGAGCTGCTGCTCCCAGCCCCCTTTAACAGCCCACGCTTCGGTTGCTCAACAGCAATAAAACTGGAGAATCTCATGCAGCTAAAATGACAATTGTCAGTAACGGTGTTCTCGGCCTTACATTGTTCAAACCATAGATTCAGACACTGATGGTTCAGACACTGATGGAAAAACTCAGGAAGAAGTTACAACTTTTAGAATGCAGAGTTTTAGGGGCAGAGTTTATGTACATTTTGGGGTTTGTGATGTCACCAACCTGGGAACCCGAGAATTTGAAGAAACTGTTATATGGCCCATTAAACCAGTCTGGGTGTATTCAAATGTAGATATATAATTACTGAAAGTTAGACAAAAAAGCAAGACTTTCGATAAATGAGTACTATAGATATAGGGATCGTAAATAAAAGGACTATATTTAGATTTTCACAGATGGATAAAAAAGATGACAACAGAAAAAACACCCCAAGAAAGGGACCCAAGGTTACAAACTAGGGACTCCTCCATATAGAAAGGGCACGAAGCACTTGGTGCATACCTTTACCATAAACATGGATTTTAATAGGTGATGAACCCTTGTTTTGAGCCACCATGGCATGACGGACAGAAATCTCCTGGCCTAACATTAGACTGTCTATCATGGTGCGAATGGAATCCACCCAAGCTGTGGACAATTGTGCCTGCATTGTGGTCCAATCCCAAACCACCGCGAGAATGTAGTTCTCTAACTTGGAGACAACACACTTTCTTGCGTTCAACCTCAAACCTAAATATTCTAAATGAAAGAGGACAACATTGAGATGCCAAATTGTCATATCTTGTGACTGGGCTAAATGAGCCAGTCATCAATGAAATTTAATATATGGAGGAGTCACAAAGGAGCCAGAGCTGAATCCTTGCACTTACTGAAGGTTAGAGGAAACAAGGCCAGGTCGAATGGAAGAAACCAATAACAGTAAGCTTCCCTCTAAAAGCGAGCCTCAGTAACTTCCTATGACTAGGTAGAAATTAGAAAAATATGCGTCCTGTAGTGCATCATGACAAACCAATCCTCAGGTTGAATTGAGACATGATAAACTTGAGTGTCAACATCTCAAATGTGTCCGCAGAGTACAGATCAAGTGATGAAGATCAAGAATAGGATGCAGCCCCCTGTCTTCTTTTTTTTTTTTTTTTTTGGTACCAAAAATGACCAGTTACCAATTACCAATTTACCAGCAGTAAAAATCCTGAACCTCTCACTGGGATGGCCCCTTGCCCAAGAGAGACTCAAGAACTTTCTCTGGCTTCACTGTAATGAGGAACATGCCATTGAAACAAGGAGGACGAAATTCAAACTGATTTCTATAGCCTTTCTCTATAGTTCAAAGAACTCAAAGAGTGACGTTGGTAGAAGTTTCCAACATTGCCAAACTGTCAGAAAGGACAATTTCATCTTGCGGGAAGGTTTTGAGAAAGGCCAGTTTGGTGCCCTGAAACAGCTTGCTGGCAAGGAACAGCTGAACATATTAACCGGGGAAACTAGTTGTGTAGGGAATGCCCAACACTGTCTAGGGGGCCAACTACCTTTACAACCCATAATATCCCAATATCTTCAATAAGAAGGAGCAGGTGCCACACTCCGACAACCTCTCTGAGCGGAGATAGGTGAAAAACATCCGCTGGAGACTGCTGCACCCCAAAACACCGAAGTGGTGAGGTTAGCAAACACAATCTCATATTCTAAAACAGAGAGAGACAGACAGACAATTTGCACATACAGTGACAGAGAAAGTGGCTTCTGAAGACAAGAACACTTTTGTGCAGGTGTTATTTTTAGAATTGATTATGCACGTCTTTGTGTCACCTGATTTCCTCCTAGTTCAATAGCTTGGCGTGTACTACACATGACTCAGACACCAGCTCACATTGAAGGCGTTCCTATTGCATCAGCCCCATGATAGTCTACCACACTGCCAGATAGTCTACTAAGGGAGCCAGTCTCATAAGACTGGTCTCTTGTATATTTTGAGCAGTCAGCTCGGTGCCACCAGGCCACCAGGGCTGCCATAGACTGGCCGATAGCTGAGGCCATCTCCTTGATGGCTTGGAGAGATAAGTTGCCTCCAGGTCCACTCTCTCGCGTTCATCCAAGTCTTTCAGCATATTGGCCTGGTATGCTTGTAAAATAGTTAAAGTGTTCAAAGATGCATTGGCCTGACCTGCTGCCATGTATGCCTTACCCGCAATGTATGCCTTACCCACCAAGGCCGAAGTTGATCTGCATGGCCCGGTGGGTAATGTCGGGCCTTTAGGTACAATGCCGTGCAGGGGAGAGATTACAAGCGCCTGCTCTACCTTAGGCATCACCCCATACCCATGCTCCTTCAACCCCATAATCAATGAATAATTGGAGACATTGGGGCTGAAGACACAGGCAGAGAATGGTTTCCTCCATGATCTCGACACCTCAGTGTGGTGATTGGGGGAAAATGGCAGGTCCCAACATGGTGGTTATACTTTGCTAGGCAGGAATTGCTCAAGTTTGCTTTTTTGCAGAATTGCTCAAGTTTGCTTTTTTTTGCAATGCGAAACATGATTCAATACACTGATTCATTGTGCTCCGATGCTTCCTGAAGCACATTACTATTCCTCTGAATAGGGTGACCATATTTCTCATGGTGGAATATAGGACAGGTGAGCAAGGGGTATGACCATTTAATTTGTTGAAATTTCCAAACAATGCGACAAATACAATAGAGATGTAATTTAAATAAACTTGTTTTTCAAAAACAGTAGGTTTATTTACCATGTATACATTTATTTAACATATTTTGTTGTTTGATTAACATTAATGAAAAATATTTAATTAGGCTACTGTCCTTTTAAGACCGAATTCATGGATGTAATATACTGATACATATCTGGTTTTCACCCACCTGTTTATGTCCACTTAAGCCATAATCGACTGTATTTACATGAGATACTCCACACGATGGACATTTTGGCAACTATGTGTGCATTTGATCATTCAGGCGCAATGAGAACTGATCGCGCGCTGTCTGAGAGAACTGGATTGCGCGCAAGGAAAGAGAGAGAACGCACTTCTGGCACATCATTTAGCGTGATTCCGCCTATCCCGCCTTCACTAACAGCAAGTTAATCAATAACGAATTGTGACTGAATGGTGATTTTGTTCTATGATGAATATGATTGGGCTGTTCTCATGTGACAGAACACTACTACTAATTCTCATTTTATCAGTCATAATGACATTTTAGGAAAGATGAAATACGGGACAAAACATGATTTTTTTCTTAATAAGTCGGGACACCAAAAATAGACCTGAAATACAGGACTGTACCGGGAAAAACTGGATGTCTGGTCACCCTACCTCTGAACCTAGATGTTGGCCCAGCATACCTCCACATGAGGGTGACACAAGTTACAATTAGTTGAGAGTTTTTCCTTGAGAAATTTTGCCATTTACTGTACCTAATATATATCCAAATTAATCGATATCGAATTGAATTGATTCGAAAATGAATCATAAGCTTGTGAATCGAATCGGGAAAATATTTTATCAATACCCAGCCCTAATATGAACCACCCAGAACATCCTAGCAACCAGATATTGGTTTGCTAAAAACAACTCATAGCTAACTTCATAGCAAAGGCATAAAACAGCCAGAACTTCCTGGCAATTGCATAGCAACAGCCTAGAAACCACATAGAACATTTTTGAACCCCAGTGCAATGCTCTAATAATCACTTAGCAATGCTCTAACAACCACCTAGAACACCATAGCAACTGGATGGTAATGGCTCAAGCAACCACCCAGAACATTTAAACAATGTCCTAGCAACCACCTAGATCATCCTAGCGACTGCACAACAGTGTGGCTAAAAACCACTGATAATACCTTTTTTGCAAAAAAAAAAGCACAACTCTCTTCAGAAACTGTAAAAATCTCAACCTAAGAAATTAGAAAATTAAAAAAATTATATTAAATTCAAAATAATATTATTTTATTACGTTTTATGACAATTTCAAAGTGAAATGTCCAGTGAGTGTTCAGTTTTCTGCTGTACCAGGTTGGTAAAAGTGTTTTGAGGTCATGACATATTACTGTGCAAGGAGCCATAAATTATTGAATCAGGAAAACATGTTTTTCTCAGGCACTCTTAACTTAAACTGCGGTTTACTTAAAATCGGTCTTGCGACCCACCAGTTGAGAAACGTAAAAATTGAGCCAGAGTGGACAGTGGCCCTTTTGTCACTGCAGGGCTGGATCATGTGTTTCTCTTATGATGCTGTTACTTCTAGCTCCTCTCACATGGACTACTCACATTTCACTTCAATTGTTCCAATTAAGAGCTGTTAGAATGCCAGGTCCAGAAATGCCCAGGTGTCCACACAAAACCACAGCTGTGTCCACCGGATGAGTCCCAGCCACATCTGTAAAATAGACTAAATTATAATCTCAAAATATACTTAGGTTAATGTTGACTACTTTGCTAAACATTTTCTCACACTGTTTTTACTTTGAATTGTAATTAAAGTTCACAAGTTCATCCAAACATGACACTTTTGTCATCATTTATTTATCCTCATGTTGTTCCAAGACATATGACAGCTTTTCTGTCTTACTTGTAGCACAAAAGGACCAGGAAATTACCATAGAATATCTGTTTGATCCTAAACTATGAAAGGCTCTGGGTCTATAACACACCAAATGTTAAACTGAAACTTATATCCTGAAATGTGTAACAGAAGAGTTTTAATTTTAATTGTGTTTTGACTTTGCTGCTCAGTGCAGTTTTTACTAAGAGGAAACATTTGAACTCGTAATGCAATTGAGCAAACTTTTTAGTTTTTAGTACTCAAGTCTTTCTGGGAAAATGGACCAAAAATATTGATGACTCATGTTGCACTTCACAGATGTTCAATCAAAATGCTCTCTATAATTAGAAAACACCTCCCACTAATTCCACATGCAGCTAGCAAGTAGCTTTGATGCAACTAAAGACTGTTGACTATTTAAATGATAATTTCAGTATGTCCAGCCCAAAATGATTGTTTTAGAAAATACATTAACACAGAAAAGTAAACTGTTTTATAGATTAAATCAGGTCAAAAACAAATCTTTAAGGTTACAATTGCCGGTTACCACTTTTTACAGTGTAGACAGTGCAGCCTGAAAGGGAATTTACAATTACTTTTTGGCTTGCAGATTGATTTGCAGGGTTTTTTTTTTTTTTCTATGAAAAAAGTTATAATTTATGCATTGTACTGATTGGAAGGGAGACTGTTTGAGATAACATTTTTTATATTAATTTATTCATTCGTCCACACTCAATCTCTGTTCCTCGTCTTCTTTGTTTTTGTTCGGCTGTTGTATGGTTACTGAGAAGGTGTATTATAATAATGTGCCAAATTTCAGGCTACTTTCTGATATGTGATGATCATAAGAGTTGTTTGTCCTTGTGTGTGTGTTTTTTTCTCTGTCTTGTCCAGACAATCATGGCTGTGTAGTGATAACTCTGTTCCGGCTGATCCCGGACAGTCGGATGTTTAATAATCAGAGCTTTGACATGCTTACTTCCTGCTCACACATCGGGGTCTGTGTAACACTTCCAGGAGCGGTCCCAAGGCAGCAGTGGAACATGCTGGAATGTGTGCACCCCGCCACCCCCAACCTCGCTTGAGCTTGGCCTGAGGTTACAGAGAGACCCATCAGGGCCCCAGGCCAGCACATCTGGAAGTGTGCTCCAGTCTGGGCCATTCATGATGTGCAGCCGTGATCACTGTCAGCCCCTCCCATGTGCTCATCTCTGAAGCACTGAAGAAGCTTTAAAAATGATGAAATCCTTCTCTTTCTTCATGTTGCTGTCAAAAGTGTTCATGTCTTAACTGTGTTCGTCTGAATCATCTCAATCCCTTTGTCTAACCAGCACTAAATGTCATGTCTCTCTATTCAGAAGAGTTTGAAGAAATGTACCCTACCCCTTAGTCATGACTTACAGTATTCATGCTAATTCATCCATCCATATTAATTCATGTTCATACTCCAAGATCAACATCAAGATTTTATGTTCAAATTTATTTGTGTAAGGAAAGCTGGATCAGGGAGACCATGAGTATACTCTAAAAAATGCTGGGTTGTTTCAACCCAAATTTGGGTCAAATATGGACAAACCCAACTGTTGGGTTAAAAAATGCATTTAAAAAATTAACCCAATGGTTGGGTTTGTCCATTTTTGACCCAAACTTGGGATGAAACAACCCAGCATTTTTTAGAGTGTAGCTGTCATATTATTTCTATGTCTTGAGGCATTGATTATGTATATGGAATAATTAATAAAACAGAAATTATCAACATAGCAAATAGAAATTGAAATAGTAATTATCTAAAAAAAATATGAATAATTCCATAGAACTTGATTATTGTTGAAAACCCTTTTACTAATATGTAATTACTATGTAATACCTATGTAGTAAAAGGTACTATATAATTTCAGTACTAGTCAGTTGAAAAAAAAAAAAAAAAAAGACCACATTTACATAAGGGAAAATATTCATGATGAGGAAGGACAAAGGATAATAATGAAAAAAATATTATATTGTATTGTATATCATATATGCAAATAGATGATTTTTCTGTTTGATAGAATAGGTGATTTGTGATCATTTGTGTTCTTATTTTATTTTATTTTTTTTATATACATAAAATTACATGAAATTTCCTTCATTCACTCATTCATTAATTCTAAAATGGATGGTTCATGTTCTGGATGCCGATTGGTCAATATAGCGCTCCACAAACAGCTTTGTTTTGTTCAGGATATTACTGTTCAGCACCTTGCTGATGCTCAAATGTTCAGAGTCAGTGGAATGTTTTAAAAATGTTTTAAAAATGTGTGTCCTTTATATTGTCATTATATTGAAAAAAAAGTATGTGACAAAAGAAATTCACAGTACTCATAAAAGAGTAGGCAAAAAAATATCCGGATGACCTACTACTTCCGGTGAGATTCTGAAGTGTGCATACGATGGACAATTTGCTATCCCATGAGGCCTTTAGAGAGGTTTTGTGAATGGCTGGTTGGTCACGTGGTAAGGGCCACATGATGAATGTAGTACGTCCAGATTACATTCATACTATATAAAAAATACTTTTTTAGCATTGTAAAGTAATAACTTATTCAAAATAAGTATTTACTCAAGATGGTATGCGATTTGGGACGCAGCCTTTGTCCCATTCAGCATGTAAAATCACAGCAGTGTCTTCTGTCTGCTAGAATGGCAGGAAGCCCAGAGGCACAGCTACAGTCCTTCTGCCTGCTGCTGTTTATTTATTCTATCACATGTAAAGCACAGAATGCAACAGCCTGTGCAGGCACGAAACCCCACCTGTGTACATGAGTGTGTGTGGCCATGTGCATGTGTATAAGCCTGTGTTGACTATCAAACGGGCTTCTGTAAACATATGAGGGGGTGAGCTGGGTGCTGCTGCCTACATTATCCCAGATATTTAGTTTACAGTGAGCTAATGTGTGTGTATGCATATAAAAATGTAGACAGATTGATGCTGTCAGGACACTCCAAGTATATGCATTAGGTTGACGAATGATATAGACATATTAAGATATTAAATTGTTCTCAAAGAGGCATTATGATGAGAAAAGGGGTGTGTTTATTCAGACAACTCTTGTTTATTTGTCTATACATCTGCGTCTGTAAATACATGGTGAAATAGTGAGGACACAATGCTTGTGTAAGAGGTTTGTTTATGAGTGATGTTTTGCACAGGAAAAGCTCACCCACTATTCTTCTGAGGAGGATGAGAGATGCAAACTGTAAACAGTTTACAACTCTATCACTATCTCTGACGGTCCAGGATAAATACAGGAAAAAAGAGTCACAGGGCATATCCTCCTGAGGACACATTCTCCTCTTTCTGTCTGTCAGGAACTGCCTCCTTTTGCCAGTTTAACCCTCATTTTCGGTTCATATTGACTTCACCTTCCTTATGCTGGGGTCCCAAAGACCATAATTCTGTGATCAAATAACCAGACAAATACGAATAAGTGTTATCAAACATTTTTGCTTGTGTATTAAATCATGGCTGACTGGGATCAGTAACTTTAGCATGATGCTGCATTCACACCTCTAGGTGTCAGTATAAGCTGACTGCCATATCAAGCAGCACAACATAAACAAAAAAATTACTGATGCTGCATCGCATACTCTAGTAGGGACTCCATTAGTGTGTTCTATATTGGTAGTATGAATGAAATTCAGACCTACTACATCTGCCATGTTGTCACTCTCATGACCCACCAGCGTTATTTGCCATTCACTTCACTGAGACTGCTCTCGTTAGAGTTACAAACGATCTACTCCTATCATCCGATCGTGGCTGTATTTCTCTATTAGTGTTATTAGATCTCAGTGCTGCTTTTGACACTATCGATCATAACATTCTTTTAAAAAGACTTGAAAACTATATTGGCATTAGTGGAATTGCTTTGGCATGGTTCAAATCATACTTATCTGACCGTTCTCAGTCTGTGGTAGTAAATGAAGAGATGTCGTATCGATCACAGGTTAAATATGGGGTACCACAAGGCTCAGTATTAGGACCGTTGCTTTTCACTCTGTAAATGCTGCCCTTAGGAGAGATAATTAGGAAGCATGGTGTTAGTTTTCACTGCTACGCTGACGATACTCAGCTCTATATTTCCTCGCGCCCTGACGAAACCTACAAATTCACAAAACTAACAGAATGCATAGCTGACATTATATATCTTTGATACCAATCTTTCATTTGAAAGTCATGTTTCTAGTATCTGTAAAACCGCCTTCTTCCATCTAAAAAATATATCTAAATTACGACATATGCTCTCAATGACAAATGCGGAACAGTTGGTTCATGCATACATGACCTCAAGACTAGATTATTGTAACGCTCTACTGGGTGGTTGTTCTGCTCGGCTTTTAAACAAACTACAGTTGGTCCAAAATGCGGCAGCTAGAGTTCTTACTAGAACCAGAAAGTATGACCATATTAGCCCAGTTCTGTCAACATTACATTGGCTCCCTATTAAACATCGTATAGATTTTAAAATCTTGCTACTTACTTACAAAGCTCTAAATGGTTTAGCTCCCCAGTACCTAAGTGAGCTCTTAATGCATTATAGTCCTTCACGTTTATTGCGATCTCAGAATTCAGGCCAGTTGATAATACCCAGAATATCAAAATCAACTGAAGGCGGCAGATCCTTTTCCTATTTAGCACCTAAACTCTGGAACAATCTTCCTAGCATTGTTCGGGAAGCAGACACACTCTGTCAGTTTAAATCTAGACTAAAAACACATCTCTTTGCTCTTGCATACACATAACAAATTATCAATACATTAACATTTTTCAAATCCGTTAAAGGATTGTTACGCTGCAATAATTAGGTCGGCCGGAACCGAGAACATTTCCTATAACACTAGATATACCTGTACATCAGAATAAGAATGGCATCTAGGCTAATATCTGTCTCTCTGCTTATCCTGAGGTTTGCCAGGTGCTGGATCCAGGCCGTATCCAGATCAGATGGAGAACCTGCGTCTGGACCTGACTACAACGTAGCCCAGGAGACAATGGGCCTAAAGATTCAATTCTGGCTGCATCTATAATTCAGATTTTTAATCCCCGTGTCCGCTTACATATATTTATATATAATCGATTTTTAATCTCTATAATAAAAATGTACAATTCAGATTTTGATCTCCATATACATTTACATATATATATCTTCCAAGGGGTTTTTTCCCTCCTAGGACTTTTTTCCCAGTGCTAGCACGCTGGGTTTTTCTCCTAGGGGGTTTTTTCCACCCCTGGAAGTCAGCCGACATTGGCTTAATGTAGCACCATCTTGTATATGTTACATATTACCACGCTTGTTTGTACAGTTTTAACCACTTCCCTTTTTTTCTGTGCTTCTAATATGTAAAGCTGCTTTGAAACAATTACCAATTGTAAAAGCGCTATATAAATAAATTTGACTTGACTTGACTTGACTTCACTGCCATTCACAACTCTCCCGTAGCTTCAGGGGATAGTAAAGTGTCCATCGAATGCATACTACAGAAATCGGGCTGAAGTAGTAGGTCATCTGTATACTTTTTGCCTGCTAGTTTTTGAATACTATATGAATTTTGGATAATTTGCTGTATTGATTTTTGCATACTACATATATATAGCCTGCAGGAAGTGTACATATTGGGATGCAGTAAGTGTGCCGTTAATCTGTTATTTCAAGTACTATCTATTTCTTTGACCTGAACATATCCCAGTAAAGATTAAAAATTTACCCCTTAAAATAAGGCACTTTTCGCAAATAAGATTTGTTATCTAAAAAATATTATTTCTGTTTTGGGTCAGTTTAGCCCCAGCAAAACAACATTGTAGAAAAAAATACAATAAATCCAATCAAATTGGCAGAAATGTACTTATAAACAAAAAGTAATAATGTTTTTCAAGGAGATCATTTAAAGCATCTGTAATGAATGAAGGTAGATAAATGCAGAATCACAATAAAAAAAAAAGGGCGCATCCTCATGCCGTGACAAAGAAATTCTAAGAAGAGGGCTATCTCTATGGAGGGCATGGAGCTGGTGATGGATAGGAGCCTGGAGGCTCCATGGTGGCTCTGATGGTGGGAGGATCCAGGGTGGAGCTTTGACTTACGGGCTGGGTGGCAACCGGCAGAACCATGGTGAGTGGTTGAGGAACCGGCGGAACAGAGCGGCTGATGAACCAGGGTGACATCGCAGGCCTGGAAGCCTGGCACTGAGCTGCTGGCTCGTGGGACTGAGGCGGCGACCAGGACTCGGATGACCGGGGCGACGATGGGGCGAGTGAGGACGACGGGGAGGTTGGATGAAGGGAGGAGCCCGATGATGACATAGGGGTGTAGGGTGTAGGCGCAGCTGGAACCCTGGAAGTCCGTTGCAGAAGCTGAGCGTCGACCGCAGGAGGCCAACCTGGAGTAACGAGCGAGCCCAGGAGACGGGATTAGCAAGTCAGGCCGGGATACAGGCTGAAGAAGATCTCTGGATGGGACCGGAGCATCCAATTAACCGGACGGGACTGGTGAAGAAGAGGAAGATTCGAGGCTGGGGACTTGGGTGGGAATTGGATCCACGGACACACATTGGATCAATCAGGTCCAGGTCTGCTCCAGGCTCTGCGGTGGTCTGACCCGGGAGGAGGAGGAGATGTAGCGCTGGTGAGTCCATATTTCTCTTTTCTCATTTTTGAGAGGTCAATTATTCTGTAACGGATGAAGGTAGACGAATGCAGAATCACAACCTGGAGTAACGAGTGAGCCCAGCTGAGTTTTCGGGTAGACGGGCAGCGGAGGTGATGAGGGAACGGTGGGCCGAGGCGATGGTGACAGGCTGACAGGTTGACATGGGCCTGGTGGCCCGAGGTGCAGCCGGGGACTCGGCCTCACAGCGAGCTGGTGAAGGGTAAGCCCGAGGCGAGGAAGATGTGCTGCACGGAGTGAGCGGTGGGGACAGAGCTGAGGAGCTTGACGACACTAGTGGCGCCAATGGATCCAGGGGACTGGCCTTGACCAGTGATGGAGATGGGATTAGCAAGTCAGGCAGGGATACAGGCTGAAGAAAATCTCTGCATGGGACCGGAGCATCCAATTAACTGGACGGGACTGGCGAAGAAGAGGAAGATTCGAGGCTGGGAACTTGGGTGGGAATTGGAATTTCTCATTTTTGAGAGGTCAGTTATTCTGTAACGGATGAAGGTAGACGAATGCAGAATTACAATAATAAACAATGTTTAATTCAACAAACAGGCGGAAGCGTAACAGTGTAACA
Source organism: Chanodichthys erythropterus (assembly GCF_024489055.1). Classification (NCBI taxonomy): domain Eukaryota; kingdom Metazoa; phylum Chordata; class Actinopteri; order Cypriniformes; family Xenocyprididae; genus Chanodichthys; species Chanodichthys erythropterus. The sequence goes on along the minus strand of NC_090233.1, from coordinate 5,534,655 downwards.
CACAAACAATAACCGACAATGAACAGGACACAGGCAGGAACTTAAATACACAGAGAATGAGGACACTAAACGGGAACAGCTGGCAAGATTTTAATAATTAGAAACCATAGTGACTAACGATAACTAATACAGACAAGACAGAAATGAACTAAATTGAACATACATTTTTGTTAAATAAGGTGAAGTATCATGTGAAGTAAAACAAAGTATCAAACTGACAATTAAATTTTAAGTACATTGTGAGTTTTTTTGAGTTTTTATTAAGACCTTTTTGAAAACAGAACATGATGGTTAATATACTAATATGTCTCATGCTGAGCACCACTTGACAGACCAGAGAAAGCTGTCATCATTTGGACTGTTCTCTTTACACTTTACCAAATTGGCAGAGTAATTTGCTGTGAATGGTTCATTTAAATGTCAGATGTTTGTGGAAAGAGCTGTTGGTGGTTTTGGACTGTTGAGAATGAGGTAGAAATATATTAGTTCACACAGATGTCACTATGAAAACCAAAAATAACCCAGGTCTGCTGTACTGTTCCAAACTTTTGGAACATTTTTTATTAGTTTTCATTTTTCATTTCCGTTTATTCCTTCCATAGACCTTTAGTGAATTTTTATACCACAAATACTTCAACACATTCAATTTCAAATTGGACAATATAGGCTTCATATATTCTATAAAATAGTACATTTAAAACATATTATTACTAGATTTATTTCCTAAGGTCTCCAGTCCAAAACCAACACAGGACGTGGAAGAAAAAAGCAGTTCAACACCAGTCGGATTACTGCCGTTGGTTCTGACGCTGTGAATACTTTTTCACCCATGCTGACCTGCTCTTGTATCATATTTTTCTCCCTTTGGTTATTGAAAACAGACCACCGCAGGTATTTGCAGGGTGCTATTATAAAGCAAAGTTCTATTAGTAATTTATGGATTAAATGAACTCCCTAAAATGGCCCTTATCTGACCCCCCTCCGAAATGTGCTGGTAATCTCATTCGGTTTCCCAAAAGCCTCGGCCCTGCTCCAGGCGAAGAGCAGTTTTATAGCATCTCCTTGAATCTTGAGACACTCTCCTTCCTTTTTTTGTCGTTCTCAGCAGGCTAGCGGGGGAGTTTATTATTTAAAGCGTGTTCTCCTTCACATCAAGCATACTCCAGCTTTCCTATCTGCCCTGTATCTGTTCCGCTTTGATATGAGAATGTAATTTTAGGAAATTGGGAGAGAAAAGGAAGCAGCATGCTGCACTTTGTGAACCCCAAACTTCCTGTGCCGATGTTTCAGTGTTTGATTAGTATCTCCAGCTGGTGTGGATAATGCTTGTGCTAATGCTGGTCTGTTTCACACTGCTCGCTTAAACCAGCAGACCTGCATTGTACTTTCAGCCTGACAGAGATTCTGCTGTTTGTGTTCTTCTTTTGTGATGAAAGCGTCCTTTAAATTGAGTCAGTATTTTATCATGTCATACTACATGAGAATGTATGATAATGCAAAAAATGACATTTAATTTGAATCGACAAATATAATTTATTTGACAAGAAACTGCTAAATTAAACCCCAAAACACATGAAAACAGTCCTTGTTGTGAAAACTTGAGCTCCTGAAATAACTAGTACACTATTATAATACAATGTTGTGAATGTTTTATTCTTTAGCTATTCATTTTAGACTTACTAAATAAAAGCCCTTTAAAAAAAAAAAGTGCGCTTAATTGCATTGAACGTGCATTTGTAGTGCATTTCAAATCTTAAAAGTAAGTTTAAAAAATGTACATTCAGATAATATATTATTTATGAAATAAAAGGCCACTTGAGTACATTTTCATGATTATGTTTCTTATCACACTTAAGTACACTTTTAATAGTCTTTTGTCATGCTTTAAAGAAGTACACATATTTTGACATGTTGAAAAAGTACTCTAAAGTCAGTTGCATTTAGTATAAACTATAATACATTTATATTTAATTGCAAAAACATGCAATTAAGTGTCTGGAAACATTTCATTCATTTTGAACTTAAGTATATACTTTTAAAGTATATTATTTCCATAACATACTCTTTTTGAAAGTGTACTTCTTTTCCATTGTTTTTCATGTGGGTGTGGAGAGTTAACACTGGGTGAGTAGTATTTAAGTTGCTTCATAAAAGCCTAAATTGCTAAAGATTGCGTTGATAAATACAGGCAGTGTCATTTCTGGAATATCTTAATATGGGTGCTGAAGTAATTGTGTGCTGCTTACATGTTCAGTGTGAAACAGGCCTAACAGTAGCTATGATTCCATCACCGTTTTTAATGTTTCGACATTTTGAAGTATCGCATCAGAAACGAGTGATGGAAACACCTAATTTCAGAGAAAAAAAAAACTTAATTTGCAAAAAAGTTTTTACGCATGCTTGATATTTGACTTCATGCAAATAATGGGAGATGGAAACACATTTGCCGAATAAATTCTGACGTAGCGAACATTAAAAGATTAGTTCACTTTCTAATTAAAATTTCCTGATAATTTACTCACCACCATGTCATCCAACATGTTCATGTCTTTCTTTCTTCAGTCGAAAAGAAATTAAGGTTTTTGATGAAAACATTCCAGGATTTTTCTCCATATAGTGGACTTCAATGGAGCCCAAACAGTTGAAGGTCAAAATTACAGTTTACAGCGATCCCAGGCGAGAAATAAAGGTCTTATCTAGAGAAACCATTGCTCATTTTCTATTTTTTTTTTTTTTTAAATTTTATATGTTTTAACCATAAATGCTCATCTTGAACTAGCTCTCTTCTTCTTTATCTCTATTAGCATTCCGGCAGTGTAGACACTGCTAAGTGTATTACTGCCCTCCACAGGTCAAAGTTTGAACTAAATTGTCATACAATATGCTAGTGCAAGTATATAACAATTAGTTCAAACTTTAACCTGTGGAGGGCAGTAATACACTTAGCAGTATCTACACTGCTGGAATTCCAATAGAGTAGAAGAAGAAGAGAGCTAGTTCAAGATGAGCATTTATTGTTAAAACTTATATCATTTATTTATTTATTTTTAATAAAATGAGCGATGGTTTCTCTAGATAAGACCCTTATTCCTCGTCTGGGATTTTGACCTTCAACTGTTTGGGCTCCATTGAAGTCCACTATATGGAGAAAAATCCTGGAATGTTTTCATCAAAAACCTTAATTTCTTTTTGACTGAAGAAAGAAAGACATGAACATCTTGCATGACATGGTGGTGAGTAAATTATCAGGAAATTTTAATTTGAAAGTGAACTAATCCTTTAAACCCACGTGACAACTTGGCTGTTTCCGCTGATGGTGTTTTATTTACTGTTGGCCACTAGGCTACTAGGATATCACCATCATCTATTCAAACAACTTAATGGAAACACACCTAATTAGCATTTGTTTTTTTTTGTTTTTTTGCAAACTATGAAAAGATTCGCTTCACATTTGGATGGAAACCCAGATAGTGTAATCATGGATTGGATTTACTTTTTTCTCGTGAACATCCTCTGTAACACGTGCCTTGGCCTGACGTGATTTATAATCTTACTTTTGACCCTAACAAAGATGGTGTTTATTATCCAAACATTCAGCAGAGGAGTCTGTTTAGATCCTCTTCCTCACAGACGTTTCCCTCCGTCTTCACCTCCAACGCTGCTAGAACACATGTCCAAACTTCCCTCATGCTCCATCCAACACTAATAAACAATAGCATGTCGCGTTGGACTCTTGCTCTTCCTCCATAGGGCTGGGGTTACGTTGGGAGGGCTGGAGTGGCTAGCACGTGGTGAGCTAATTTGCGGCTTGCTGACAGTTTAAAGGGACATCGAAAGTTGTGAGGTTTTTATCCTGCATGTCACACGATAATTAGAGTGTATCCGCACAAGACAGCTTTTGACTGTGGTCAGCCGCCAGTTGTCCTTATCATTTGAGTTTTATGGATTTGATGCAGACATGAAGCTGTTGAGACTCCATGAAATCACAAATTGGAGTTTTGTGGCTTTTAATCCATGTTGCTAGATTTGTGGCTGTCTATATACTAGTACAGGGTTTTTCAATATTTCCATGTTAACTTTAAGTTAACATGTTCTCTTAAACATGTCATCCATAAAATATAATTATAAAATTTAAATTTTTTCCTTTTTTAGAAACTCGGTCAAGAGCGGCGACTTCGGCTTCATCCTATTCTGGTCTTGTCCAGTCGTCCAAGTCATCGCCGCTTTTGGAAGTCGGGTTTGTGGGAGAAATCCTCTAGGGGTCAACTTGAGGTGTGGAGGTATACTTCTTTGTTGGTTATAGGATCTCTGTACAATATTTGAAGAATTCGCCACAGGCAGCATTGGTGGAAAACATTCAGCCATCATTCGAAGCTCACTGTCAGTTTCCACATTTCTTATGCCGCTGTCGGGTTGACAATGGCATTTCTTGGCTCGTTTAACTTTGTTGATGCGCTGTTGGCCAATGAATATTGGGACGTTTGATTGAGAGTAGCTGATGCGCATGATCTTCTTCTTAGGCGCACCAATTCTAAGCCCCACTCGTCCAGCGTTACTGTCCAGACACTGCATTAGGTCCTGTAGACTTCTCTGCATTTGACCAAGTAGAGCAATGTTGTCTGTGAAGTCCAGATCGGCGAGATGGCGATCATTCATCCAGGGGACCCCTAACTCCTCACCCTGGCCCCTTCAAGACAAGTAAAATATTTTTAAAAATCACAAGGAGGTACTACTGATCTACTTTATGCCATCTTATTTAAAAATCTTGAGCTTGTGTTAACCATTATTATTATTTCAGGTATTTAACCAAAAACCCATTCAAAAACCCATTGACATGGGGACAATGGAACCAGAAGTGCTAAAATGCTAACTCTGCTAATCAAGCCACTTCATGTTGTCTTTAGCGCCACCAAATTTGGTTCAAAATAATGAATGAGAAACAATATAAAAACATTTACATTTTTATTTAATGATATATAAACATAATATGATTCTAATAATAACCTATCATTCTGGGAACACCATCTGAATAAATTCTTATGTTTGCTCCATTATGCAGCAGGTTAGATGCATGTTTCCATAAAAGAGTCATTGGGGAACATGTGGCTGACTTTCTGGAGAGTATCTTAAAATCATAGTGCGTTTAACAATTCAAATTCACTTTCATGACTGAAATGTGAAAGCTTTTTTTTTTTTTTTTCTCTTTTCCTCTATCAGGGCTGGATATTGACTGAACAATGCTACTGTTTTGAGATCAGATCCATATGGCGGCATATCACATAGCTCAGTCTTTTCCAGGTCAGGTTTCACAAAGACTGATGTTAGCATCCACAGTCAGCCAATATCTTTTCATTTACTTGAATATATCTGACGTCTGTGGAGAGAAGAGATAGGACCTTTCAGTATGAAGTCAAAGGTGCACATTTATCACTCTCTGAGGTAATGTAACCCATATGTGAGAAACTTATTTGCTTAAACATGCATATGTTAAGCTTTTCATGAAAATACAGCAGTACATAACCACAATACAGTTTATAAAGTGATTATTGATCATGTGCAGTGCTTTACCAGCCAACTCTCCTTAACTGCACTTTGCTAGCTTTATTATAAGAATTGTTTGTGTTGTCCTTTGTCTATGATCAGATGAAATGTTACAAAAGTAAACAATATATAGGGTGAAATCACTGTTCTTGCATCAGATCTGTAGGCTAAATCCAAACATTTTCTAAACATTAGTACCCAACAGATTAGAAAACCTCCTAAAGTAATGGTATATTGCTCTTTATGTGTCAGATCTGCAAATTCTTTTCACATGACAGAATGGAATAGGAATGCTCCGAGATTGGCTCCGATCCCAATCTGACTTCTGAATGATGCTGCTTGAATCATAATCATACAGTGTGCGCTTGTTGGCTAGAGGAGAACAGGCCCCCCCGACTGAGCCTGGTTTCTCCCAAGGTTTTTTCTCCATTCTCTCACCTGATGGAGTTTGGGTTCCTTGCTACTGTTGCCTCTGGTTTGTTTAGTTGGGGACACTTAATATTCAACAATATTTGATGAAATGCACTAAATTAATAACTGATGAATTTTACAACAAAACTAAATCAACACTGAACTGACTCAAGCTAAACAATGACACTATTTTTTCTAGAGCTGCTGTATGGCCAAAACAAAGTTTGCTACACAATCATCCTGTTAACACTGTAAAGCTGCTTTGAAACAATCTTGTAAAAAGCGCTATATAAATACAGATGACTTGACAGGTGGCAGCTGTGTGCGCAATGTAAACATGCTAACGGGTAAATGTGTATTTCGGCAACACTTGAAACCAATTAGCTCAGAAAAGCATCATTACCTAATATTCCTTAATGGTGTAAGTACCAGTAGAAACAAACAATCATGGGGGAATGAAACAGTTAAATAAAGGTGTGGGAAGGACCTATTTGAAAAGCGCTAATGATTATTATTATTAAAGGTGCCCTAGAATTAAAAATTGAATTTATCTTGGCATAGTTAAATAACAAGAGTTCAGTACATGAAAATTACATACAGTGAGTCTCAAACACCGTTGTTTCCTCCTTCTTACATAAATCTCATTTGTTTAAAAGACCTCAGATGAACAGGCGAATCTCAACATAACACAGACTGTTACGTAACAGTCAGGATCATTAATATGTACGCCCCCAATATTTGCATATGCCAGCTCATGTTCAAGGCATTAGACAAGGGCAGCCAGTATTAACGTCTGGATCTGTGCACAGCTGAATCATCAGACTAGGTAAGCAAGCAAGGACAACGGCGAAAAATGGCAGATGGAGCAATAATAACAGACATGATCCGTGATATCATGATATTTTTAGTGATATTTGTAAATTGTCTTTCTAAATGTTTCGTTAGCATGTTGCTAAATGTACTTATAAATGTGGTTAAAGTTACCATCGTTTGTTACTGTATTCACGGAGACAAGACTGTCGTTATTTTCATTTTTTAAACACTTGCAGTCTGTATAATTCATAAACACAACTTCATTCTTTATAAATCTCTCCAACAGTGTGTAATGTTAGCTTTAGCCATGGAGCACTATCAAACTCATTCAGAATCAAACGTAAACATCCAAATAAATACCATACTTACGCGATTAGACATGCTGCATGACAAACACTTTGTAAAGAACAATTTTGAGGGTTATATTAGCTGTGTGAACTTTGTTTATGCTGTTAAAGGCAAGCGCGAGCTCCGTGGGCGGGGAGCATCAGCATTTAAAGGGGCCGCAGCCTAAATTGGCTCATATTTAATGATGCCCCAAAATAGGCAGTTAAAAAAATTAATTTAAAAAAATATATGCGGTATTTTGAGCTGAAACTTCACAGACACATTCAGGGGACACCTTAGACTTATATTACATCTTTTAAAAAGACATTCTACTGCACCTTTAATAATAACCCATGTTACAACATAATTATTAGAGAATTATAATATTGTAATTACATAGTTATAATGTTAACACTTTATTTTAGGGTCTCTTTAGTTGCGTATTAAAATGCATATTACTAGAATATTGGCTATTTATTAGTACTTATCAAGGACATATTAATGACTTATTCTGCATGATCTTATTCTACATTCTTAATCCTACCCAATACCTAAACTTAACAACTACCTTACTAACTTTGAATAAGCAGTAAATTAGGAGTTTATTGAGGGAAAATATGTAGTTAATAGTTTATAGGTGTTCCCTATACTAAAGTGTTATTGTTATAACAATAGAAATCCTACAGTTATGAGCGTTACCTTTATTTGAGTGGAATCCCTGGACCTCAGTGGACCATCAAGTGAAGGCTTGATTGTGAAACAGGTGAGTGAGCAGAACACAGTGAAATCTGAGCTTCACTGATACATCAGCAGCTTCAGTGCTGCTCCAGTGAGAAGAGATCATTAAGACAGTTAATGATAGAGTGAAATGCTAAGCTCTGACAAGCAAAGAGGACAGAGTTTCCTCTCACATGAGAAATCAAAGCAGCAGCTTTACTTGAGCTGATGAAGTTCTTTCTTAATGGATATTCGTCAATATTAAAACTAATATAGAGATGCATGAAAGGGGCCACATAGAAGTGAAAAGTTGTGAAAACTTCATCAATTTCTCATCATCAAATTCTTCCATGAACAAATGATTTATGTGAGCAACAATCATTTTATAGATATATGTAATCTCACTTTATGTCAATTTTTAAAGGATTTTTAGGATAAACATGTGCTTTGAGTGAGAAACCAGTGAGCAATAAAAAAAATTTTCTGGGCTTATTTTTTTTTTTTTTTACCATCTACATCTTGACAACACATTTTAGATATTCATTTACACCATTTTCGGCAATGTATTAAACAGTTATGGACTTTTGAATTATTTATTATATAAATAGCAGATTTGCTGCCTGTATTTAGACTGGACTTCTTGTAAAATCAAAACAAGTAGCTTTAGCAAGGCCTTGTGCAATTGATTATCGTTTAAATGGGTTTTGTATATTGCATTAGTCTTGAAACAGTTTTCAGAGATTTTGTCTGAACAAAACATACTCTCTTAGCAGTACACAATATTTTTCACAGAACTGTGTTGTTAGTTCCCATAATTATGAGTTCCTGGCTGTTTCTTTAAACAGCTTGTAAGTTCAGATAACATCATGCAATAAGACCACATTTTTAGGTCATTCTTTATTTAAATTGTAAAAAATCATACAAAGCTTGCTTGTGTTGTAATTTTTATTCCAGGCTTTCATAAATATACTCTGCTCAATATCAGGCACTTAAACTTAATTAATTCTAACTTTATGGTTTACACAACAGTACAAAAATGAACAGGATGTCCAATTAATGGAAATAAACATCATAGAATTCATGGAATCCATTGCTAATACTTACAAAAGTTTGTGCTGTTGTTTTCCCATCAAAATGATGTCAGTTACTGGAGAATGATGTCATTAAGGACCTGGTTTTTGTTAGTTAAAGGATTTTGCAAAAAGCTATACCAGGACGGAAAGTGAAATTGGGACATGGGATAAACCTATAAGTTGATTACCAATTAAAATCTTGTTTACAAGAAAGTATTTTTTCTTCTAAAAAAAAAAAGTATTTTTCTTTTTGAGTTGTTGTTTTGGAAGTGAATGCCCCAAAGACATGGTAAAATGTGAAATTATTTAATATTAATGTTCACTTATTTGTCATATTGTGATAATAGAAATCTAACTAATATGATTTTCAACATTTAATATATTTTTATCAAATATATTATGTAATGTGGACATAAAAATGTACTCTTATTGTACAAACCCGATTCCAAAAAAGTTGGGACACTGTACAAATTGTGAATAAAAAGGAATGCAATAATTTACAAATCTCATAAACTTATATTTTATTCACAATAGAATATAGATAACATATCAAATGTTGAAAGTGAGACATTTTGAAATGTCATGCCAAATATTGGCTCATTTTGGATTTCATGAGAGCTACACATTCCAAAAAAGTTTGGACAAGTCAAGATGGGCAGAGGATTCCCCCAATGCTGCAGCGAAAAATAGTGGAGCAATATCAGAAAGGAGTTTCTCAGAGAAAAATTGCAAAGAGTTTGAAATTATCTTCATCTACAGTGCATAATATCATCCAAAGATTCAGAGAATCTGGAACAATCTCTGTGCGTAAGGGTCAAAGCCGGAAAACCATACTGGATGCCTGTGATCTTCGGGCCCTTAGACGGCACTGCATCACATACAGGAATGCTACTGTAATGGAAATCACAACATGGGCTCAGGAATACTTCCAGAAAACAATCCACCGTGCCATTCGCCGTTGCCGGCTAAAACTCTATAGGTCAAAAAAGAAGCCACATCTAAACATGATCCAGAAACACAGGCATTTTCTCTGGGCCAAGGCTCATTTAAAATGGACTGTGGCAAACTGGAAAACTGTTCTGTGGTCAGACGAATCAAAATTTTAAGTTTTTTTTGGACAACTGGGATGCCATGTCATCTGGACTAAAGAGGACAAGGACAACCCAAGTTGTTATCAGCGCTCAGTTCAGAAGCCTGCATCTCTGATGGTATGGGGTTGCATGAGTGGGTGTGACATCAGCTTACACATCTGGAAAGGCACCATCAATGCTGAAAGGTATATCCAAGTTCTAGAACAACATATGCTCCCATCCAGACGTCGTCGCTTTCAGGGAAGACCTTGCATTTTCCAACATGAAAATGACTGTTTACAGACTGTTATAAAAAGAAGAGGGGATGCCACACAGTGGTAAACATGGCCTTGTCCCAACTTTT